>NW_026713067.1:4200000-4466978 GCF_030625045.1 Achroia grisella
GTAACGAACAATTTACGTTCACCAAAGGATAAGCTACCTTACGAAGCTCCAGGTGTATACAAAATTGACTGTAGTTGTGGTAGCTCTTATATTGGCCAAACAAAATGATAAATAGCCGAGAGCGTCAAAGAGCACATCGCAGCGGTTAAAAATCGACAACCACACAAATCAGCGATTGCCGATCATCTACTGAACGCTGGAACAAATCACTGGATTGAATTACATGCGCCTAAGGTCCTCTATACTGATCACCACTATTACCCACGAATGGTCCGGGAGGCGATTGTAATTAAAAACATCCCAATTTCAACAGAGAGGATGTTATTATCTTCAATGTCTGGTCTCTGCTTTATAGATTTTGTTGATCTTTTTTTGGAATGACAAGTTTGTTTTTATTTCGTGTGTTATCTTATATATAAAATTCTCGTGTCACAGTTTTCGTTCCCATACTCCTCCGAAACGGCTTGACTGATTCTCATGAAATTTTGTGAGCGTATTGAGTAGGTCTGAGAATCGGCCAACATCTATTTTTCATCCCCCTAAGTGTTAGGGGTAGTCAAACCCAAAATTTTTTTTTATTTTAAGGCAAAACAACGTTTGACGGGACAGCTAGTTATATATATATATATTAGGGTGTCCCTTATTTTTCAAAGTTTTTATTTTTTAATGCATAGGTCTTAGTTTTGTTCATATATTCCTAAAACACTCGAAAATACAATTTTATATAATTTGGAGAACGATAACCCGTGCCGACTTGCATCGAAACATATTCATACAAATAACGCCGAACTAGTGGCGCGCACCCGTCGTATTTGCCATTTGTTCACAGTAACTCTTGTGATTAACATATTGTTTTTATGTTTAAAAAAATGGCAGTGGAATTAAGAAGCAATAAAAAAGTATTTTCTTAGTTGGTGACGTGAACCATCAAATAACTGGAGCAAAGTTACCGTCTAATCGTCAAGTTCTTGCAGTCCTCTTGTTTAACATTCGCGAAGTTAAATTTACTGTTAATGTAAGCGCAAATCTTGCCGTTCGAGAGTGTATTATATTCTGGGAAAAAGCTAGAATCCCTACCAGACCTGTGCCTAACTGTGTAAAAAAACTTGAGGATCTTCACCGTGCTTGGAGAGAGTTACAAAAAAATTAAAAAAAACGCCAATTTAGATAATTTATTCGATATAGCACACGCAAATGCTTTGGACTGGATAAAAATAGAAGAAGATAAAATATTTTTACAAAAACAAAGAGAACCAGGGCGTCTAGGATGTTTAGCGGGAGTAGATAAAAAGTTAGCTGAGAAAGAAAAAAGAACAAGACAGAGAAAATTAAAAGAAGAGAAAAAAAGACAAGATGTTCCAAAAGTTTATCGTCATCTTTAACTACACAAGATTTTATCGAAACGCAAGAAAATCCCAATCCCAATACCAGCTCTGACGAAAGCCTTAAGGAACCCTTGCCATCAACATCTCAAATGGTAAGTTCTGTTACTACTTCAAAAAGAGGAAGGAAAGATTATTATCACTCTAAGTTAGTTGCCACTTTAGATAGATGTCAATTAAGCATAAGGGACTCTGTCTATATACTTCAGGCTGTAGTAGAAGCCCTAGATCTCAGCTGTGATGAGTTCCTTATAAATAAATCGTCAAAGAAAAATATTAAAATAAGACCTTCTGCATCAAGCTAGGTGGATGGCTAGAGTCATTTACTCTTTGAAAATATGTTTGTTGCAAACTCAATTCAAAATTAGCGCCAAGGATAAAAGAGCCCTTCAAGATATTTGTTTATTCATTGCAGTTATATACGTAAAACCATGGCTTGGATATAGTCTGGCAGTCACGGCCCCAAATCAAGCTTTTTTTTAAAAAGTCTTAAAGAATATGAAACTGTTAATAAAGAGATCTCCAAAGCTGCCCTGAGCAAGTTTATATATTTTGGTACTTGTAAGAAGACATAGCTGTTTTATTTTTGATGATGAAGTAGATGAACAAACTAACTAAGACGAATATTGTAGCGAACTTACAAAGAGATAGTTTATATGATTCTGTAAAAAGATACAGTCCATCGAAAGAAGATATGTCTGATTATTTGTATGGTAACTAGAAATACATAACATTTATTTTAGTATAGTTTTTTTTAATGTTACACATTTTAATTTAAATCGGTTTTATCGCGTTTATCATATTTTTATATTTGGTTGGTCTAGACCTGACCTGATTGATAAATGTAATAATTAAAATTAAGTTATTTAATTTAAAAATTAAATAGTTTTATATCTTATATCCATCTTAATAATATATAATAATATATCTTGTATTTTGTTGCAGGACAAATCATTAAATGATTTTGTGTCTGTTAACACCACAAATTTATTTGCTCGTTTAAATATGGATACAGACTTCTTAAAGAAAACCGTTTCTGCATGGGACGAAGATGTAACCTATTTGCAGGCTAAAACAAGAGTTCTTTCTTTAAGGGCCGTGAATGATACAGCTGAAAGAGCTGTAAAACTTATGCAAGATTTCAATGGCTTAGTCACTGCAAAAGAATATCAAAAACAGTTTTTCCTGCGTACCTACAAGAGTTTTTTACAAGAGCATAGAAATCTGTATCCAGACTGTAAAAAAGAGACCCTTAAAAGAAAATATTTGTGATGTTCATTTGATTAATAAATACTATATTCTAACTTTCTCTTTGATTATTATTATTAAACATTTTATTTCATTTTATTACACATACACAACGACAAGCGTTAAAGACAACGATTTTTAAAATATTCAAGGCTCTGTCGGCACGGGTTAATGTTGACATATAAAGATAAAATTTTGTATTTGATTAAGTTTAGGTAGTTTAAAAAGAATTTATGCATTTCGATATCTGTAAAAAAAATTTTTTTCACCCATATAAGGGACACCCAATTATATATATATATATATATATATATATATATATATATATATATATATATATATCGGTTTTGTTTCAGATTTTCCTAGTTTTTTGTGTACGTCTAACAATGATTGAAACATAAAGAGTGACACCACTGTCATAATTTTATTTTTCACAATCAAATTCACAATTGTAATTTATATATATTGTTTATTTCTCTATTATTGTTATTGTTATTACAATTATATGACTATTAATGTATGTATTGCGTAAGTGATGAGTGCATGACTATTCAAAAGTTCTTGTATTGAGTTTATTTGAATAAAATCTATTTTTATTCATTAAAACCTGTATGGCCTAACCAGTTTGTGTAAAGTTTACTTCATTGTGTACTCCTTATACTTACCCTATTATACTTACCCTATGGACACTCTAAATTTATTTATATGTACAGATATGGGGGTAAAGAAAACTATCCATACTTTTAAGTTTGCCCAATTTCCAAATAAAATAACCAATTGACGCTTTCGATGATCTAAGGCACACCGTACCGTTCATATTTACTACATAAAAATTGGTTATTTCAATATTACAAACAGACATTCCAATTTTATTTATATATATATAGATGAAGGAATGGTTTACCCGTATAGGCGAGGTTTACGTTTTGCGAGGCTCTAGTGGAGGATGATAGGTTGAGCATGAGATCTGGTCAGATAGCCTATCGTAGATACATAACCAGAAACTAACCACATTGGTTTCCAGATGGTATACCAAATGTATCAATAGGAAATTGAAAAATTAATAACAAAAATCTGTTTTATCGCTATAAGCAATTGATGTTGCAATGATTACTGTCTGTTTGTCGCTACATTTAATATAAATAACAGTAAAGTACAGTAAGTATATGATAAATAGCCTTATTGTGTATGGGACAGTGTCAAAACAGATATGCAACAATAATTAATTCCTGAAGGACATTTGCAGTGTGTCACGCCAACTGCATCACAACGCAAGCCTGTCCCGCTGTATACGACAATACACACATCTTGATACTTACAGTTATTCAATTAACTTATTTTATTTCAACTTTAGATAGATAGATAAATCTTAATCATTACATAGTATAAAACAAAGTCGCTGTAGTAGTCTGTCCGTCCCAATGTATGCTTAAATCTTTAAAACTACGCAACGGATTTTGAAACGGTTGTTTTAATATATAGAGTGATTTATATATATAATACATGTACACCCGTGTGAATCCGGGGCGAATAGCTAGTAATATTATAAACGCGTAAGTTACAAAAAATTATATACAGAAACAGGGTGCTGCAGGGTGCAACCGTTATGTATGAAAAAAATAATCGGGGTAAGTCAGCGAGTATAGTTTGCTAGTTACATAATATTTTAGGCTATAGGCATAGCTGGCTACGTCCTTGGCGAGGGTAATCTGATGATGCATGGGGAGTGTCTAAAATTCGAGGTTCTGGAGATCAAGAGAGTTTTGTACTTATTGCATGAAATATAGATATAAGGTTACAACCGTATATTGATCTAAGCATATAAATAAAAAAAAATACATATAAGGTATAACAAAAAAATCTTAATAGCGCGTTTTAGAAACTCATATGAAAAATATAGCGCCATCTAGTTGTATTAGTATGAAACATGTTAATTCTAACAGGGAGGAATTTTTTGAAACGATTGTGCCATAGAAAGACCGCAAACATCTTCCTGCTATCCTCCATCACTTGATGCTTCCAGGATAATGTGGAACCGAAAAGAACTCTAAGATTTTTAACATACTCGCTGATTATATTATAAATTTTATAACAAAAAAATGGTGGCTATATGGTTAACTTATATGCGGGCAAAATTCGAGCTAGAGGTATACCAGCAAAATCTCTCTACAATCTCCTAAAAGATCTTAGCCTATCTAGAACTGCAGTAGGTTTTATGGTAGAATGTCTATGTAAAGATGCACTAGCTCCTACTAGATTTAGATTTTTTTCTCTTTATTTTTTTTGGGATTTTTGTACACAAAATACATACATACGTACATAGGATTGTCATTGTCACGATGACAATCTCAATCAATATATGTACCTAAACTAAATAAGGAAAATAAACTAAAAATCAACTTAAAAAACATAAATACCATCCAGAACAACAACTTGGCTGCATCGGAAGCTGGTTCTGCAAATATTTCATGGAATACTCCTATGTCTAATCTATTTAACTTTAAAGCTTGGATGGTATGTTCCCTGAGCGTGCATGACAATAATTTTCATGTTCGGTATTTTCATTTAATGTTAGACATAGACACCTATATAAATACCTATGCATTGTAAATAAACTGGATTTTTAAAAAAAAAGTAATTCAATTGAGTTTCTTGCCAGTTCTTCTCAATTGGATCTATATATCGAACTGGACGGTAGGGAAAAAAAATTGTAATGTAAAAACTTGACGTTCATAAGTGGCTAAAATGTCCTACACGAATAAATGATTTTTGAATTTGAATTTGAATTTGTTAGATGCATTATGTAACACGTTCCATCAAAATATGATGTAGATCTTCTTTCCCACAAGCTTCACAATTAGGGGATGTCACTTTTTTCATTAAATAAGCAAATTTATTTAATGTAATGTGTCCGGAACGCAGTCCAATCGCGGTAACAAAGTGCTGTCTATTGATGTTATCTATTTAGATAGATAGGGAGAGAAATACGAGCGGTGAAGTTGAGTTTTGACGACAGCAATTGGGGAATCCGCGACCAGAAGTAAAGTGGTGTGCTAAACTACTAAACCATGGAGGCTGTAAAAAAATTTAATAATGTACAATGATCAAAACTGGCCAGTCGTATGCATGAAGCGTGGAACGGGAATCCCTCGCGCCTAATCGCTTCATTTGCCTGACATGTCATAATTTACGATATCCAACGAGTGCCCTATATACGTTAATATAATTCAGTTAAAATTTCGTAAATCTTTCGCCTTTGAAGTTTAATGTACTGTAATTTATATCTTTAGAATCCACAGTTGTGGTTGTTTGACGGAATGCTTTCCTTAAGGGTAAAGGGATTTTTCCCCCTAGAAACCATCACGATATATTACTGACTAGCTATTCCCGCGACTTCGTCCGCCTGGAATTTAACTTTATTTTTCTAATATGTAAGTAGCCTGAGTTACTCCTTATTACATCAGCTACCTGTCAAAAAAGTCTCGTCAAAATCGGTGCAGCCATTTCAGAGATTAGCCGGAACAAACAGACAGACAAAAATTGTAAAAATGTTATTTTGATGTATATACCGTATTTAAATTCATATGCATGTAGTAAAAAACGGTTATTTCAGTATTACAAACAGATACTCCAATTTTATTTGTGGGCCGGGTCATTGGACTTCCTAAAACGTGGTCGAGCGCAGTGATGGCTGGCTCATCCGTCATACTCGTGAACGAGTGCTGCTTGTAGAGACTGGTCTACTCTTAACACTACGACTGATTTAATCTTATTGTGTACTTAGTGCGGGTTGGTAGTTTGTATTTCCACGTTTCGAATTGTATAATGTGAACTTACAAGGATTGTTTAAAAGAGCAACACACAAGTTTCTTGCTCGTTCTTCTTATGATGAGACAGCTTTCCGAACGAGCGGTAGATAAAAAAAATTGTTACGATTCAATAGTGCTTAAAGTGCAAAAGTTTATTTGAATAAATGATTTTCTATTCTATTCTATTCTATTCTAATCGAGGTATAAAAATGTACATAGTTCCTGCAACCAACTATAGTCCTCAGTAGAGCGAGCTAAATGAAAATGCATCTGGGGAATTAAGATATATCTGCAATGCAGTAATCTTTAACTGATCCACTACAGGAATTTGTTGTGTTCATTTTATGAGTATCATTATGTAAACTGGACGTTAGGGAAAAAATAAAACTAATAATGTAAAAATGTGACGTTCATAAGCGGCTAAAATGTCCTACATGAATAAATGATTTTGAATTTGATTTTGAAAAATACATATTAATATTATAATGGCAAATATGTCTGTCTGTTTGTTATTTTTAAATGACTAAACGAATATTGTCAAAATGATTACAATATAAAATATTAGTAAAGAAATACATTTCTTCACATATTAAGGTCTCTGATTGTACATATAGATTTTAGAGTATATATAACTAAATTACTTGCCATTACAATTTTTAAATAAAATACTACATGTTTATTAATCTGTATGACTGTACATATCATATATATACTCAGACCAAAACTATAACCAAGCTGTAAAACTAATATATTCCCAATTATAATTATGAAATGCAAAAATTTTAAGTAATGATATAAAAAAATCTAATAAATTTTAGCTAAGAACGATATATTGATCTATTGAGTTTTCAAACTACATAAATACTTCATTATTTTATTTATTTATTCATTTATTTCAGGCAACTAGGCCCATATTATAAATACCTTATAGACTAACATACATATAATATAATATTTAAAAACTAATACAATGATATTGTCTGTGTGAACACACCACTGAAGACGGCAATCTGCCACGGTAGGACCGATATACCACACCTTTCGGCCAGTAGTCCTCTTTCATGAAGGTGGGCAGCAAGTCGGTGGGGACCAGGGCCACAAACGCTTTGAAACTCGCGTTGTGACTCGACTTCAGCTGCGTCACCCTCAATCGTCATTATAATCTATCCATTCGTTTTGAAGCCAGTATGCCACAGAAGGACACATCCTCCTTTTAATACCTCTTTTTTTGAGATAATAAAAAAATGTGTATACATATTAAGGTGTATGACTGTACACACGATGTTGAGCTTACCTCATTATAATATATCCATTCGTTTAGAAGCTATAGAAGCTACAAACAGACATGTCAAACAGAATATCCATTCTCTTTTCAAGAAAAAAATATAAATTCGTGTTCACATATTAATGCGTACGACTGTACATAAATTTTTTTTACAACACTCGTGCGATCATGGCCGTGGTGCATCGTAACGCGTCCATTAGAGCGTAGGTGCGGCTACCTCGGCCGGGACTATTTGCAACGCAGTCCCGGAACTAATCCCATACCGATCCGCTGGTCCAAAACATAAGCGATAGCGAATTATTAAATCAGTGCGAGACGATATATCGAACACTCCGCAATCATCCGAAAGAAGTTTCTGGATGAAGTCGAAACAATTGGCGCGAAACACGAAAATATAGCTAATAATTTATAGTCTGTGGTTTAATTGGCGTGTTGATAACAGATGGAGTGATAGTAATAAAAGATTTAATAAATGACGAGTTGTGCTGTTTTGTATTTGCTGTTCGTTTGTTTGAGGCGATGTATTTCCCTGCGTGGGTGATGGTCGATGGTGGCTCAATAATACGTCTCCTAGTTGATGTTTTTCTTATATATTGAAGTTTACAATTGAATAGTGTTTAAATTTATAATATTTATAAGCGAGCTGTATGCACGTTGATGAACGGACGGAGAAAGAGAGAGAGTTGCCAGCTAATAAATTTAATGTTGCTACAAATAAAATAAATATAGTGTTTCCAACAGGAGTAATATAAAAATAACAAATAATATGACATAATAACTTTCCAAATCAATAATTAGCAGGCGAATAAATTTGACGTTTTGTTAATATACGTACTTTTTAATAAATGTATTTGTGTTATAGGGCTGTTGTGATTGCAAGGAGATTGCTAGCCTACAAGTTAGTTCATTAAAAAAAATTCAAAATTCAAAATATCCTTATTCATGTAGGTCTATTAAACTCTTATGATAAAAACCGTCAGTGAAAAATACTGACAAGATACTCAGTTCGTATTTTTTTTTAATTTTATAAAATATTAGTATAATATTGTCATAGTTATAAAATATTAGCTACTAGCTGTACCCGTCACTATGTCCACGCGGAGTAGTAACCTTGATGAAATAAGGAAAAATATTTCTTTAATAATTATAATCTAACCAAAAAATCCAAAAATTTCATAGTTCTAGCTTTAAAAATGATATATTTCCATAAAAACTTTCTTCGCTTAATTTAATTAACCCGCCTAAAGGTAAAATTTTTATTTTGAATGTCATATTCATATTTATATATATATATATATATTTAATCAACAGCCTCAAAAATAAGTTTCAAGCTTCTAGCTATAAAAATGACGATACTTCCATTCAACCTTTCATCAATCATCCTTTTGAACGCTTTACAACTCTCCACCCCGACCACACTTTTACACACACACACGACACCGGTCCTCGCCGGCGAAGACGACGACCGGCGCGCCCGGGCGCTCCACACCGGCGCCCCCGGGCGCCCCTCCGATGGATCCCCCGTCCAATTCAAACGGGGATCGAAATTACGACTGCCTGAACCGAGGTTCGAATCCCTAGTGGTGCCCTCAGACTAAAGTCGTATCCGTCAGGCAGGAGTTGGCCTTCAGCCGCTCCATAAGTCCTTCAGCGGGTTTGGAGTGCCATCTGGACTCGCCCCATAACGACTGGTGAAGCTGTAAAGGCCAGTTGCGGCCAACAGCATTAGAGTAGTCCGAAAAAAAAAACCTTTTTAACTCATAGAGGGAAGGGAGGGGAGATGAAAAGTTTTTTTCGCATTAAAAAGTAGACTATATCTTTCTTCCTGAGAATTCTCGGTCGATATTATCTGTATACCAATTTTCAAAATAAGTTTTTATGTACATATGTTATCTGCATTTTTCCACGTAACTTAATCTTGATAATTATTGTTTTATTTTATACTAGCTATTTGCCCCGGCTTCGCACGGACATATATGTATTATATATAAACATTCCTTTTGAATCACTCTATCTATTAAAAAACCGTTTCAAAATCCGTTGCATAGTTTAAAAGATTTAATCATACATATGGACGAACAGACAGCGACAGCGACTAGTTTTATACTATGTAATGAAGTCGTACGTGTAATGTGACTATAAATAAATTTGATTAAAATTCGAGTAGTAGAGAAACTACTACTCGAAGTTACCCTTCGTAATGCGAATGTAGTTAGTTACTTCAAAGTTTAGTAATATTTACATTTAAATAAATCAATAAACTAATTTCAGATTCGATATTCAAATTGAAATTGAAATTAAAAAATGCTATTATTATTATTCATGTATTTTTATTACAGACTTTATTTCTATTACAGACTCTTATGATATGTCAAATCTACCGTCAATTCGGTTCGATTTCGAGATGAGAAGAATTGACAAGAACCTCGTATTCTTCGCTTCGCTCGTATTCTTTTCAAATAAATGTTGTACATGTTTAAAATAATACAGAATCATTATTAAATTCAAATTTGGGAGAATAGAGCATACGCTATTACAAAAGCAAATAGTCTAATTAGTGTTCGTAACCCAAACAGACCAGTCCCCATAAGCAACACCGTATGCACGAGCATGACTGATGAGCCAGCCATCATTGCACTCAATACATTGACCTGGCCTATCACGCCACCACAAGTCTGAACTTTTATACCGAGAATGACTATTTCATGATACTTCACGTTTCTTAACGGCAAATAGTATTCAAAGCAATTTGCGAGTTCCGCTGCCGCTTGTGAATTGAACCGTTCCTGAAGTGAATTTAGCAGTGGTTTCAGTATTCAAAGCTTATCCAGTCGGGAAGTATCAGTGAGGATAAACACTGTCGTTCGAGAGGTAATTACAAATATTATACTATCTCTTTCCTTCTTTAGGCTCTTCTTATTATTTGAATTTAAACTATCCTCTTTTAACACAATTTACTATAAAATACAATACACTACATACTATATTTATAAACGACGATACTAAAAAGAGACTTTGCTCATTTTTTTTCGAACTATTTCAATGTTCTGTTGGGTTCGTCTTATTTTCGATGGTCGCGGGTTCACTTTCTCGCACGGTGCAAACATGTGTATTCATAAGTATTATAATTTGTAGTTGTTTGGGTGGTTATTAGATATATTATTTAAGTATTTATAAAAACGATATTTAGTATTTGTATCTGTTTAATTAATATATATATACAACCTCTTTTGTCATTGTTATGTGCCAGTACTCGTATTAAGTAAAAAGAAAAAAATAAAGTAATTTTTTTAATCATTTTTCACCTCTCATGATTTTGACTACGTATTCCATTAATGCAATCTTCCGTCTTACTTCCAGTGTGTCATATCTCACCACCCTACCTATGTAATTTACCTATGTTAGGTAAAATTATAGATTAGTCCTTTCCTACCACTGCCCATCAACTGCTTTCTGTTCTTACCTAATGGTTAGCTGATAGAGAATGCAATATGGCATTAAGCTCGCCAAATTGGACAATTTTTAAAAGTGCAATAACGAATAAATAAATAAAATAAAAAAATATATCATCATCATCATTATCATCTGCTTCTTCCTTATCGCATTTATTTGTGGTCGTCGTAATATGTTTCTTCCATTCATTTTTGTTCGCAGTCATCTCGTTATTTACTCCCTTTCTCGCCATATCATCTTTCACACAGTCCATCCATTTCTTTTTCGGTCTTCCTCTACCCTTATAATCATCCACATTTATATGTAACACCCTCTTAAGGATATGATCTCCATTCCTACGCATTACATGTCCATACCACGATAGACGATTACTCTTAAACCTCAAAGACATCGGCGCCACTTGCATACTTACAAATCATCAATCATATAATTTTAATTTTAATTTTCATACTGCTTTCTTGATATATGATAGCGTAGCGGCTTTTGTATTGATTGCCGCATGCATCCTCATGTAAAGTGCGAATACTGTAACTACCATATAGTAATTTTTGTAGCTGTGACGTGGTCGTGTGGAATGAGTAGTCATGCTCACTAAAATGTCCAGACATGTGGCGGCGTGGTGGGCCGGGTCATTGGGCTCCCTAAAATATGGTCGAGCGCAGTGATGGCTGGCTCATCCGTCATACTCGTGAAACGAGTGCTGCTTGTAGGGACTGGTCTGCTCTTATCATTACGACTGATTTAATCTTATAGCATATTTATATTTGACCCAAAAAATTAGTGCTGGTTGGTAGTTTGTATTCACACGTTTCGACTTGTAAATGTAAACTTACAAGGATTATTTAAAAGAGCAACACACAAGATTCTTGCTCGTTCTTCTTGTGATGAGACAGCTTCCCGAACGAGTGGTAGATAAAAATCAAATTGTTATGACTATTCAAAAGTGCTTAAATTAAGTTTATTTGAATAAATGATTTTCTATTCTATTCTATTCATTAATATCGAACCCGCGACCATCGGAACTAAACCGCTACACCACCAATCGATAATCGAACCCCATAAACGGGTTCAAACACTTAAGACCTTAATCCAAATGGATATTTCCTTAACATTTATAGTGACAGTCAGTTAATAGTTCCCTTATTTAATCCTCAAAGGTACGGACTTAATTGAAACCAGTCTTAATTCGATTATGTAGGCTTAATAACTTATGTTCAGTTTAAGATTGAGATGCTGCGTGTACTAACCGCTTCGCTTCCTGTAAATCGGGGATTAAGTGAGGAAAATACGAGTGTTTGTTTATTTGTTTATCTCAATGGTGTACTTTATATTTTGAAAGAAAGAAAAAAAATATCTACTTACAATCAATGCATTTTTTTTTTATACCACTTAGGTGGCAAACAAGCATACGGCCCATCTGATGGTAAACGGTTACCGTAGCCTATGGACGCCTGAAACACCAGGGGTGTCACTTGCGCGTTGCCGACCCTTAAGAAACCTTAATATACCCTTCTTGAAAACCCCCATGCTGTAGTCTCTCGAGAAAACCTCGGCAGGTAGTTCATTCCACAATCTAAGTGTACGCGGGAGGAAGCTCCTCTGAAACCGCACTGTGCATTCACATATATATATATATATATATATATATATATCATATATATAAAATTCTCGGGTCACAGTTTTCGTTCCCATACTCCTCCGAAACAGCTTGACCGATTCTCATGAAATTTTGTGAGCATATTGAGTAGGTCCGAGAATCGGCCAACATCTATTTTTTCATCCCCCTAAATGTTAGGGGTAGTCCACCCCTAAATTTTTTTTTTATTTTAAGTCAAAACAACGTTTGCCGGGACAGCTAGTATATATATATATATATTCATTTAACAATTAAACACTAAATGTAATGAACTTCTAGACAGGTTTTTATGTTATTTTTTAATTTATAATATATACATATTAGTTATGTGTGTGATTTGTAGCCTATGTGTTATTCTGATTTACAAGCTATATTACGTTAAAGTTTAATTAAAATCCGTTCAGTAGTTTTTGCGTGAAAACATACATCCATACTCACAAATTTTCGCGTTTATAATATTAGTAACTTGAACAGACCAGTCCCCACAACCAGCACCTGTTCACTAGTATGACGGATATTAATCTATACATATAAATAAAATTGGAGTGTCTGTTTGTAATATTCAAATAACCGTTTTCTACTTCATGCATATAAATATAAATACGGTACATACAGCAAAATAACATTTTATTCAATTTTTATCTGTCTGTCGTTCTGTTTGTTCCGGCTAATCTCTGAAATGGATGCACAGATTTTGACGGTACCTTTTTTGGCAGGTAGCTGATGTAGTAAGGAGTAACTTAGGCTACTTTTATTTTAGAAAAATAAAGTTCAATTCCACACGGACGAAGTCGCGGGAAAAGCTAGTTTATTATAATTTTAGAATATGTTTGTTCATATGAACAGCATCTTACAAAACATGCAACTTGCCGACTGATATAAATAAGACATGAGCATATAAATAAATAACATCTAGTGCTATGGTAAGCAGAGCTTATATTACGGGTATTAATTATATAACTGATATAAATACTTAGATACTTTTTTTGTATATAAATACATAATATACATATAAAATACACAGACCGATAAAACAATCATACTCATAAATTCAAATACAAATGTTTATACCGTACGAGAAATCGAACCCGCGACCATCGGAAGTAGTGTATCAAACCATGTATTACGTATTTTAGTCGCCAAGCTGTTTGTTCGGCAAGACTTACATAAAAGTCATCTGTTTGGATAGATAGCAACGCTATCGAACGATAGATGACTTTTTTCAAAGTCTACCTCTGAAAATCGTTGAAAATCTTTATCATATCATAATGTCAAACTGTCAAACAATAAACGGAACAAATTAACGTTGAATTAAAATACGTTTAACGTTTAATTAGGCGTTTATTAAAGAAAGTTACGTTTAGAATGTGTTGCTAACAAATCGCTAGATATATATAGCATAATAAATCGCTAGATTTATTATGCTAATGAGTGCTGTCGTTGTAGATTTTCAAGAGTTAGCTAATCTGGTACACATTGTTGCTAAAACTGACGAGCTTATCATATATAAAATATATAAATTAAATAGCTTACATCTTTTATATAGTCAGTATATATAATTTTAATCAATTATAACTATTTTTATAAACATAGCAGCTAAAAGCAATTCGCAAATTATCGAATAAACTATAATTGCTTATTATTTAATAAAAACGAAATGGTGCGTATAATTATTGTGATATAATTTATGACATATTAATTACTACTATTGATACACACTGACGTTAAAAATAACGAGCAATTTATTGAAAAGCATAAGCACGTTGTAAATGCAACTTGTGGTGTTTACAACGAAAAGTGATTATAAAATAGCATAGCTTGTATGGTGTTTTAGAGTTGTTATGATCCAATTTAGATATTAAATGCGAATATTAACAAGCCATTTCAGGTAGAACGTAACAATTTATTATGCAAATAGCGTTTGTCGTTATACGCGTTTAACTAACCCTAGTTATAATATGACACACTGCTGTTAAAACTTAACTAATCTATACTGGACATACCGGGCTGCCGTAGTGATCCTGGTGATCACAATATCTATTTTTAGGTTTGTTCATAATCTTATATATAAAATTTTCGTGTCACAATGTCTGTACTCTTCCGAATCGGCTTGACCGATGTTTATGAAATTTTATATCCACATTCTACCCTAGCCGATTCTCAAACCTACTGAGGTTTGAGGATCGGCTACTATCTATTTTTCATTCCCCTAACCGGTAATGGATATCCACCTTTATTTTATTTTCATTTTATTATGATTTAGGATTGAAAAATACATACAACCCTAAATTTTCATCCTTCTAGCATCAACCCCTATTTTTTAATAGTGATTTTAATTTATATGGCAACACAACGTTTGCACAGCTAGTTTTCTATATATGTTAGTCCTTAACGTATACATAATATAGGATAATATTGTTATACAATAATATTAAGTTGCATGAAATAAGCGTATTTATCCGTCCCGACTAAGCGTCTGGACTGATTATTGTGAAAATATCTATAAAAAGCTAGTATTAAAAACGAAAGTTTATTTGTTTCCTATTTATTATATTATTAAAATTAATAGAGGAATTAAAATTAAGAGGGTACAAAAGGCGGTCCTATCGCTTATGCAATCTCTTCCAGGGAACCTTTGGGTAGAGGAGAAAAGACAAAAGTTGGGAGGTGGCACTAAAATAGAAAAGAAAAAACATAATAATAATAATAATTCAAATATCCTATATGTTCATAAAAATCTTGACTTATTTCCAAAAAACAGCAATATTCATAATATTAATACTAGATTTAAAGACAAACTTGCTGTCCCCAAGTATCGTTTAGAAAAAGTTAATAGGTCTTTTATGGGAATAGGTATAAAAATTTACAATAAAATACCAAAGGATATGTTGGAATTACCCTTAAATAAATTCAAAACATCTGTTAAATCATATTTACTGAGCAAAGCCTATTACTCACTAAACGATTACTTGAATGATATGTGCATGGCTTATAATTATATTATTCATATGAATTTTCATTTAATGTATACATACATAGACACCTATATAAATATACATTGTAAATAAACTGGCTTTAAAAAAAAAAGTAATTCAATTGAGTTTCTTGCCAGTTCTTCTCAATTGGATCTATATACCGAACTGTACGGTAGGGAAAAAAAATAAAATTAGAATGTAAAAATTTGACGTTCATAAGCGGCTAAAATGTCCTACATGAATAAATGATTTTTGAATTTGAATTTGAATTGAATGACAAATTAATAATAATCAATAACATAACATATTACATATATAAACAGCATACACTAACATAAATATATATGTATATTTGTCTGCAAGGTATTTATAATATGGGCCATTGGCCTGATTTTAAGAAATAAATAAATAAAAATAAATATAATAGCGACATTGTTCACTGAACACGCCGACCGTGTGTCCCAGTTAATAGCCTGTTTATTCTCGTTATCTGCACCGAACACACGTAGAGTTACGATGCGTAAGTCTGTTATTATGTCCCCACATTACTCGGGAACCGTAATGAAGTACGTTCCGAATTATAGGCTGTATCGATCTAGGTGAGTTTATCGTCAACTCTGACGAGGCAGGTTGTATGTGAGGAAACTTTAGAAGAGGAAAGAAAACTCCTTCATCACCTTAATTCTTCTCTACGTTATAGATAACTATTACCCGTGACTTTACACGCACTTTTTGGAAAACGACTGTCCTCATCATACCATTTGTCTTTATATATCTTTACATAGTATAAAACAAGTCGTTGTCGCTGTCTGTCCGTCGCTATGTATGAGTAGGAAGGTATGTCGAATTAATACAAAAATCGCAAGATACGATCAGACATACACTCACACACAATTCATACAGCGCCATCTAGATCCAAGTTAAGCTAGCTAAAGCTTGTGTTATGGGTATTGATAACTAATACAAATAAATATATATTTTTTTGTAAATACTTAAAAACATAAAAAACACCCAGACCGATACAAACAATATATATACTTTATTGTACTTATTACATTAATAAACAAAGACAGTTATACAAAAATGCGAGCAAGTGCGGGCTTATCTCTGCAAGAGATCTCTTCCAGCCAACCTAACACTGTGATAGAGGTGGTAGCTAGCGGGCAACGACAGCGCTTGAGATTTTGTAACAGATAACAATATTCTAATGTATACTTAAAAAAAAAGACATACACACACTTACTAAATATATAAATAATAACAATATAATATAATAATATAATAATCTCAGGACAATTCACACAGCGCCATCTAGACCCAAGTTAAGCTAGCTAAAGCTTGTGTTATGGGTACTAGACAACTGATACAAATACATAGATATATTTTTTTTTCGTAAATACATACATGTTATACATAGAAAATACCCAGACCCACACAAACAATTATACTCATGAATACAAATGTTTGTGCCGTGCGAGGAATCGAACCCGCGACCATCGGACGTAAAGCGGTGTGCTAAACCACTAAACCACCGAGGTCGTCAATAATAATACAATAATAATAATAATAATTAAGTACTTGCACAGGCACAACCAGGTAGCCAAAATACTCCATCAAGAACTTGCTCTGAAGTACGGCCTCGCGAATGAGAGGTTGCCGTACTATAAGTACGAGCCCCAGCCGGTCCTCGAAAGCGACAGCGTCAGGCTCTACTGGGACCGATCCATCATCACGGACAGGACCGTTCTTGCGAACAAACCTGATATCGTGGTGATGGATCCGGCACTTTCGATGGTGTTTTTGGTGGACATCACTGAGAAAAAGAGAAAATATCTCGACCTGACTCACGAGGTGACCGAAATGTGGGGGGTGATGTCCACCGAAATCATTCCAATCGTTATGTCGGTGAACGGTCTTATCCCAACCAGTCTGGAACAACCTCTCAGACGGTTGGGATTCCGGGGCGGCTCACTCCCGGGAAAGATGCAGAAAGCGGTGCTGTTAGATTCTGCCCGCATTGTACGCCGGTTTCTCTCCCTGGGGCTCTCCTCTCCTCAATAGGGGAGATGAGAATTTTTGGAAAAAAATAATAATAATTAAACATTAATACAATACATTTAATAAATAAATATTATATTATAAATATAATAAAATAACCATATATACCTAAACAAATGCATACATATATAAACAACTATTACATATAATGACTATCTTTGAAACCACGTCATGTATTGATGGAAAGGAAATGAGATTTTAATCTTTAATAAACAATCATACACATGAATACAAATATTTGTGCCGCGCGAGGATCGAACCCACGACCATCGGATGTAAAGCAGTGTGCCGCTAAACCACTGAGGCCGTCACAAATCGATAATCGTAATCCATGAACGGGTCAAACACTTAAGACCTTAATCCAAATACAGGACATTTTCTTAACATTACCTACGCTAGACACCGAAGTCGTCGACTACTAAAGAATAATAGTAATTTCTAGAAAAAAGAAGGAAGGTATATCGTATTAAAACAAATATCGTAATACACGATCAGACATACGATATTGCATTAAACAATTTTATAATAGTTTAACCATCATTGCATGTTAACGTTCACGTTATAATTCGATTATGGCATGGAAAAACGCGCGAAATGCAATTATGAAATGTATGATATCTGATTTTAGCAATCAGAATTTGAAATTTATATAAATAATGATAAAATGCAATAAAAATAATGAAATTAGAAAACGTGTCATATTTCATTGTAGTGTTCGGAATTCTAAATTTAAATAAATAATGATAAGATTTAATAAAAAATGGTATTAGAAAACGTTTCATGTTTGATTGTGGTGTTCGAAATACGAAATTTAAATAAATAATGGTATAATCTAATTAAATATGGAATGAAAAATCCTTTCATATTTTATTGTAGTGTTCAGAATTCGAAATTTAAATAAATAATGATAAAAACTAATAAAATAATAATGAAATTAGAAAACGATTCATATTTGATAATAGTGTTCGGAATTCGAAATTTAAATAAATAATGATAAGATTTAATAAAAAAACGTTATTTCATGATAATACATGAAAATTATTACTGAATTATAAACATTGTATATGTCCAAACTTTGACAGTGGTACGTATACTAGATTTAGTCTATAAAGAACACTCTAGCATTATTAGTAATGTACTCGTATATGAAATAGGTTAATAGTTCGTTAATCAGCCTGTAAAAATACTAAAGTTAATATATATATTTTTATTAATAAAACTAATGTTAATAGGCAACTAACATAGCATATATTCTTTCTATTCTATTCTAAACACTGAATAAATTAATTACTAAATAAAATCAGAAAATATTATTCTTCATTTTATGATAATTCTAAATTCAAATTTGATTGACATCATTCAAACATCCATAAAATTAATAAAATAAAATATAACGGACGGATGATACTGTTAATATATTAAATAACTTGATAATAAAGACCGGATAATTAACCGGGTCTTACTACGAATAATTTTATGGCAAATAAAGGTATTTACCTCTCTCGACGTTTCAACTAGACTGCACTAGTCGTGGTCACAAGCTGACTACTCGTGTCACTAGTCGGTAAATACCTTTATTTGCCATAAAATTATTCTTGTTAAGACCTGGTTCATAATATAAATAATTTATATTAATCATGAAAATTTAAAAATAATTATAAACTACTAAATAAAAATAAATTGTAGTTAATCGCAATTCAACTCAACGTAGCTATATCTACAGCAGAATTCTTTGTATCAACACTGTTTCTATTGGCCTTCTGTTGCAGTTTTATCCCTGTTAAACCACCAAGAAGGTCTACCTTCCCTTGCACCTCTTCTACACTGATCACCATTCTCGAAAGAGCTCTGATTAAAGCCTGGTCTACCATCAGGTCCACATCTGCACGGTCCGAATCTTCGATCGAAACCATACGATCTAAAATCAAACGTGCCACGTCGATCGTATGCCCCATCCTGTCCAAATAGACCATGTTGCGACCAGAACAATTCAGGCCGTGGTCCAAATGAATTGCGCGGGTCGAAATTGAAATCTGGGACCAAATTGTTCCCGTTTTTGGAAACTCGTTGAAAATATGTTTAATCCGGGATGGGGACGAGGGTTGTGATGTAGATTATTGTTGATAATTAAGGTGAATATAAAATCACGGTATATTGTCTTGTAAGACAAGCAATTAAGTTTTTAAATTAATTTAAATTATTTTTAAATTCATTATCAACAAGATCATATATCATTTTGAGAAGTATAGATAATGGTTTAGACGGCGCGGCGTGGTTAATTTAATTGACTTATATGTGTCAATCCAATTCGGCCTTTATATAATGTCTTTTTCGTATTTAATCGAAATATGTTCTCTCTTCTAGGAATGATGTAATGAGACTGCATAGCGTTAAGATAGGCAATAATATTTATCTGTGATGACTGTATTTTCTTAAATTTATTTGTGTACACAATATATATATTATTATTCTTTTATATGCTATTTATCATTAAACAAGTTTCCTTTATTGACTGTCTATTAATTGATATAAATAAATGTCCCGTTTTAACTCAAAGAATAAATGGTATTATATATATACATAAAAATGGACCTTCCTCTTGAATCACGTGGTCCAAATGACTATTAAAAAAGTCCTCTGAAATCGTTCGTAGTTTTATAGAGCCGTTGCAATCAGGGTGTACAAACGTACAGATGGGGACAGCGACTTTATTTTATACTACGTAATGATGATGATATTAGCTGCTATGATGATAATACATTGGCATCCTCACAGGACACTGTCAAGCCTCTCATTATCAACAAGCATCATGGCCAAACAGGCCTATGCACGACACAAATGTTTATTCTGAAGAGGAAACGCCGATCTTCACATTTTATGACTCTTCAATCCAATACTGAGGAAATAAGAACCATCGTTTTATATATACAATTCTTTATTCGTAATGTTGCACAATAGAATATGTAGGAATGATGTAATGCCATAGAGTAGATAGGCAATAATATCTATCTGTGATGACATTAATCTACAGATTTACGTTTGTATACAAATATATATTTACACTTCTGCTATTTATCATTAAACAAGCTACTCGCCCCGGTTTAACTCGGGTATACATGTATTATATATATACATAAAAATAAACCGATATCTATTAAAAAAGGCTTCAAAATCCATTATCATTTTATAGAAAAAAACAAACATCTGACAAATACCCAAATAACTCAATAAAAAAAATGATGTATTGCGTCATGCCATAGACTAGATAGGCAATAATGTTTATCTATTGTGAACTTAATCAACGGATTGACGTTCTGTTAGGCGGCTGACCCCGTTTGGTTTTTAAAAAAAAAACCTTTTTAAAACACAACACAAAAGTCACTTGATTTCAGATAGTTTATTTCGAAAATGTGGTTTCACAAGTTATTATATTAACAAACTTATCCCAAACTATGTAGGTACAAGTGAAATGAGTTATCGACGCGGACTGGTTTGACTAACTGTCTAAACTGTTTTTATATAACGATGTAAAACAGGAATTATTCAAACATCAGACATTTTCTTTGTACTGGAGATGTCGAGCATAACAGTTCCCCCTGGAAAAATCGTGATACATTCATGAATATGACGAAGTTGAGAATATATTAATTCTCACTTCTGTCATATATGACTAACTGACTGTGCAGATTTTTAAAAATAATTAAAAAAAAATACTCCTCTCACTCAGAAAGCTGTGCCGTGATGTGTGTGCACTCCAAATGCAGGGTAATGCAAGGTCAGCCTACTAGTGTCACCAGAACTTTATGTTTATTTTATGTTTCAGTATGTTTGATGTTTATTTATATATGGTAGTATGTCGTAAATGTTTACTTTATGTTATTATATACTATATTTTTATTTTGTTATTATATATTATATACTATATATAGACCTATTTGGTACTGTAAAATTAATATAAACCGATAAAATGTAAATTAAAATTTAAACATTTTTCAGTGTATGTAATAAACAATTTTTTTTTTATGTTTCTTTATGTTTGATGTTTTTTTATATATAATAGTGAAACCAAAAATGTTTACTTTACGAAAATTGAACGGCCATAAATTTTAGGTATTATTATTTTATTATATTTATTATATATAAATCTGCCAGAAAAAAGATTTAAATGTCAAATAAAACGGAGACCTTTGCAAAAAAGCTTACTATAAAATTAATATATTCGTTAACGATAATAATGTTTTTGTAGAAAAATTTAAATACATTTTTCACTGACAATAATCTGATTTTTTGCGTAGCGATTTCTATGTTGATTATCGCATGCCTCTTACTTGTTATACTGTAATTATTTATATAAAAAAAAACATCTATTAAAAAGAGCAACACACAAGTTTCTTGCTCATTCTTCTTGTGATGAATCTGCATTCCTTTCTTAAATCAAAATATGACTATTCAAAAGTGCTTGTAATGAGTTTATTTGAATAAAGATTATTTCTATTTCTATTTCTATTTCGCACACCTACACTTTACGTTGCGTTAAGCATACGTTTATTGCTTTCATCTATACATATAAATAAAATTGGAGTGTCTGTTTGTAATATTGAAATAACCGTTTTTTACTACATGTATATGAATATAAATATGGTACATACACCAAAATAATATTTTTTAAAATTTTTGTCTGTCTGTCTGTCTGTTTGTTCCGGCTAATCTCTGAAATGGCTGGACCAATTTTGATGGGACTTTTTTTGCAGGTAGCTGATGTAATAAGAAGTAACTTAGGCTACTTTCATTTTAGAAATATAAGGTTAATGTTTCCCGCGGACGTTTCGTCTGTATAGCTAGTCGTAATATAAAACAATATATATATATGAACTTTGACGGCCTCGGTGATCTAGTGGAGTAGCACATCACTTTACTTCCGATGGTCGGCGGTTTCGATTCCTCGCACGGCACAAACATTTGTATTCATGAGACCAATTATTTGTATTGTTCTGAGAATTTTCTGCGTTACATACGCATTACTGTATCTTAAAAAACTGTATTATATTTATTTATTTACATCGTACTTGTATGTGAGCTTTACAGTCTCCCAATATGCCCACTTAGAAAGATAATATACAAATACACACAATTATAAACACTAATTACACAAGAAAACAAAAGAGAAAAAAAAAACAATAATAATAATAATACCTAATCTCCATTTAACAGACTACCTAAATAATCTACTGCCATCCTACGAAACTCCAGCAAATTACAAGTAAATATGTCTAGATCTGGAAAGCGACTAACTACACCATTGAGTAGACTCAATGCCAGAGAAATAGGAGCCTGTTTGGCCAGCTCCGTTCTGTATAATTCATTCATTCAAATCATTCAATTCAAATAAACTTAACTTAAGCACTTTTGAATAGTCATAACAATTTGTTTTTTATCTACCACTCGTTCGGAAAGCTGTCTCATCACAAAAAGAACGAGCAAGATGTGTGTTGCTCTTTTAAATAATCCTTGTAAGTTTACATTCACAAGTCGAAACGTGTGAATACAAACTACCAACAAGCACTATTTTTTTGGGTCAAATATAATCATGCAATAAGATTAAATCAGTCGTAGTGATAAGAGCAGACCAGTCCCTACAAGCAGCACTCGTTCACGAGTATGACGGATGAGCCAGCCATCACTGCGCTCGACCATATTTTAGGGAGCCCATTGACCCGGCCCACCACGCCGCCTCATGTCTGGACATTTTAGTGAGCATGACTACTCATTCCACACGACCACGTCACAGCTACAATATATGTAGCAGTATACAGTATATGTAGCAGTCGTCTAGAACCCATAACACAATTCTGCTTAACTTGGGACTAGATGGCGCTGTGTGTATTATACGGAGATATTATTTTTAGAAATAAATAATTGATGAATACTTCTGTATATAAAATTCTCGTGTCACAATGTTAGTTACCCTACTCCTCTGAAACAGGTTGACCGAATTATGAAATTTTATATCTGAGAATCAGCTATTATCTATTTTACTTACCCCAAGTAAGGGTTGTCTATCCCTAACATTTTATTTTATTTTTGGTCAAAATTTTCTTTTTATTCTTTTATAATGTGGCATTAAAAATACATAGAACCCGAAATTTTCACCCTTCTTGCACCAACCCCTACTTTTTAATAGCAATTTTTAAGTAAGTGTATATATTGCCGTTTGAGGGGTCAGCTAGTGTAAATATATATTTACAACTATTTCACAATATTATGCAATTTGTATTTATTATTGCATACTGGTTTTGCAAAATTATGCAATTCGACATTTTCTAAATTGTATGATATATAATCTCAGTTTATCTTCACGTACACGGTTAATCATGAAAGATATATCAAATCAGATATTAATTCAAAATAGGCGAGTATATTACGTTATGTATGTACGTTTATGTCCGATATAAACTCATAAGTTATTTGTTAACCACATGTTAATACGAATGAACAATCATGAACATAAATGTTTGCGTGCGAGGAATTGAAACCACGACCATCAGATGTAAAGCGATGTGCTTAACCGCTAGACCACCGAGGTCATATAGAGAGTGGTAAGGGATATACAGCCTTATAGTGAGAAGGAATGAAACTATTGTTCCTCTCTTACAAAATATAGTTATTAAAGAATTATATAATATACACACAATTAGAGTTATATACACAATGTTGTATAAAATGATAAAAAAAAACAATATGATAACAACGGGCGGCCTTATCGCTAAAAAGCGATCTCTTCCAGGTAACCTTAGGATGGAGAGAGGTGATTAGACTTGCGACTCGTAGAGGTGTAACAGTGGTAACAATAGTAACAATATTGGAAGAAATGTTATTTTATTTATTTATTAATTCTATTGTGTTAAATTTAAAATACAAAATTATAATCTAAATGTAACTATAGAAGATCTGCATCACATATTAATGGAGTGTGTCCGAGATGATGTTAAAAGGAAATTATATTTAAAACATTTAATCTGAACCTGCTTGATGTTGGTATGTGGTACATACGGTATACTCTGATCCTGTATCATCGTCAGCAAAATTTTTATTTTCATTGTACAGTGGAAGATAAGATTAGGAACAAGATACGATGGGACTGCCGTTATCATATTATGATAAAGTCCCTACTAAATGTAAGAATAAAAAAAAATCTAAAATGGTAATGATGTCCAAATATTCACATAAATTAGGAATAATAATAATCATCTACTGTGATAATAATAATACTAATAAGTACACACACACACGGACACATACATACACACACAGACACATACACACACATCACTTACTTGGTTTTGGCCTGTAAGTGTGGTATACGCTTCTTTTAAATTTATAAAGAGAAAATATAAAAATAATAAAACTGAAATAAATATCATTTTGCAAAACCTATTTGAAAATAAAACAATATAACCTACTAAATTCTAATACTGAATTCAATTTCCGTAATAAATATGTGAACCAAATGGAAAAAGTATCTGTACTGGTGTATCGGCGCTACCGTGGCAGATTGCCGTCGTGTGTTCCGTAAGCATATAGACAATTTTATTAATATTTCTTACGTATGTTAGCCTATAAGGTATTTATTATATGGGCCATGTAGCCTGAATTAAATAAATAAATAAAATAAATATATTACTCATTTGTTGTTTTAGTTTTGCTCAGTTTTATTAATTACACCTAGTTCGTCTTATTGTTATCATGTTATAAAGTAAAATCTTTTATATTAACTATCTTACAAGGTTTTATCTAATTAAAACTAAAATCAATTTCTTAAAAAAGGGTAAACTAAGTTTCCTAATGCGTCAACAACGCGCACTTGACACCCCTGGTGTTTTAGGCGTCCATAGGCTACGGTAACCGTTTACCATCAGATCGGCCGTATGCTTTACCACCGTTATGGTATAAGAACACTTAAAGCCCATGTAGTTTAACTAGAATTCTTGGTTTCTTTACCTATGTTAAATTGATATCTCTATTTGAGTATTAATTACATGATTTACATTAAAATACCGAAATTTATTTATATGTAAAAGACAATATTATTTCACAAGAATACATAATATTACAATGTAATTGTTAGAAACATCGTAAACAGTCTACAGGAAATATTTTGTACTCATTTTACATATATGTATAACAAAAAGTCTAAATCTTTTCCGTTAATTGTCCGTCAACAGTAATACACAGTCTTTCAGGTCTGAAACTGATTGTACTGTTCTATAAATACTTTATCTAACAATATATAGTATACAACAATATGTAGAGAGAGGGTCCACCCATATACTGTTGACAACCCTGCTCGTACTAACTGATTTTCATCATCATTTCCTTATCCGAGCAGCCAAGGTGTGGAACACTTTCCCAGTGTCTATGTTTCCTGACTCTTAAAACTTTAGGTCTTTTAAGTCAAGAGATAATAGGCACTATTTGGGCTCGTGGGTAACAGATTAGATAGCTCAAATTTCATAATAAAAAAAAATGATTTTCTTTTGTAATAATAATAATTCAAAATCCGTCATTCTCAACACATGCCGTATTGTAAGAAAATTTCTTTCTTCATAACTTTTATCATCATCGTATAACTCATCCACGCTTGGCTAAGACCCGCGTGTTTGAAAATATTACTCCCATAAAAAAGGATGTATATATATATCTATAAATAATAATAATAATAATAATAATCATCTTTATTTGTCTCAAACAAAAACTGATACAATTGTTGCGCATACAATAATAAAATTTAAAAGTAATGAAGGAGACAAAACCGTCTATAACTCAGTGGGGGCAGTGAATCCACCCTCTCTGCTACTCTGTTACAGCCTTTACCAGTAAATTAATTTAAAAAATTAATTAAAAGAGATCGACGACGACAATAGCACATTAAGTTAAATAAACTAATGCTAACAATTAATTATATTAATATATAATTTATATTTAATTCTATATCACATACTAAGGACTAGTTTGTTCAAATTACTGCAACGAATTTAATTTTATTTCATTACTCAACCAGTTCATTGTATATTTAAAATTTTGGCTCTAATAAATTAGTGCTAGTTGGTAGTTTGTACTCACATATTTCAATTTAAGATGTACAGGCTACATGTAAAGGCTACAACAATTATTTAGGAGAGCAACACACAGGTTTCTTGTTCATTATTCTTGATGAGACTTTTTCGTGCTTCCGAATGCGCGGTAGATTAAAAAGATCTTTAGCTACATTACAATAAAGATCTATTTCGGAACAACGGATATCGGCACCAGCGCTGTAATTACAATTTGTTTCCTTCTTCGTATATCATGCGAGATAGCTTTCTACAACATTGATTAATTAAATGATAGCCAATGCATATTCTTGATGAGACTTTTTCGTGCTTTCCGAATGCGCGGTAGATTAAAAATCCCTGGAGTCTACCTTAATGAAAGTGATGACTGATTTTGAAAACAGACTCGTGCTTTCCGAATGCGCGGTAGATTAAAAAGATAAGATCTTTTTAATCTACCGCGCATTCGGAAAGCACGAAAAAGTCTCATCAAGAATAAAGACCAAGAAACCTGTGTGTTCACTAATAACTGTGTGTCAACTAATAAAAAATTACATAAATTTAATATCATATGTATAAAGTATTTTCTATTCTATTCTATTCTGTTCTAACATCAATCGTGAGCTATTAATTAAGTAATTAATCCGACCCTAGAACAATGTTTTTATTAACTAAAATTGATTACACTTAATAATAAATATAAATATATACTACTAAATATATAAAAAAAATTCTTTAACATAGAAAATGTAAGCAATGTGACTCGCTTACATTCTCATAATATTTATTGAATTACTCGTAATATATACGAATTCAAATTCATATATCATTTATTGATGTAGGACATTTTAGCCACTTACGAACGTCAAATTTTTATTATATATTTTTTTCCCTACCGTCCAGTTCAGTAGATCCAATTGAGAAGAACTGGCAAGAAATTCAATTGAATTACTTTTTTTTAAAGTCAGTTTATTTACAATGTATATTTATATAGGTGTCTATGTCTAACATTAAATAAAAATCCCGTGCATGAACAACTATTGCCAGGCACGCTTGTCATTCAAGTAATCGTTTAGTGAGAAATAAGCTTTGCTCAGTGAATATGATTTAACAGATCAAATAAATAGACACTTAGTTTTATACTTATTTAGTACATCATTACATAGTATAAACCAAAGTCGCTGTCGCTGTCTGTAAATGGTTAAATCTTTAAAACTACGCAACGAAATTTGAACCGGTTTTTTTAATAGATAGAGTGATTCAAGAGGAAGGTTTATATATATATGTCGCAGAATCAACAAAGAGGCTCAATTGATTAGTTTCTACTAGAATAGCGCCATCTATTATCGTTGTTGGAAACGTCAAGCGGTTTGCTTGGGTGAGGTCGGTACAGGGTAAAGCAGTTTTAACGGCAATTACGACGGCACTTTTATTGGGGGCGAGACTCTCAAGAGATATCTGTACCGAACTTGCCGCGTTTCCCTGATTAATCCGTTTGCATCTGGCTGATCGTTGTTAAATTTATTATTTTGTTATCGGGAGTGAGTTAATAGACTATTATACTTTAAATCAAGACTATTATTTCGTATATTATCTCCTTTACTCTTCTCATTTTCATTAATTTCATCACCACCAACCTCAAATCTGCCACATGCCTACACCATGCCCAACATGGGTTCTGATGACGAGGTATCCCAAATAGAGGAACTACCCTCGTTATATAATACATGTACACCCGGGCGAAGCTGGGGCGAGTAGCTAGTTAATAATATAGTTAAACGTTTCGACTAGGTTGCATTAGATGTGACCACGGGTCGAGACAGGTAAATCCCTTTATTTACCATATAATTATATTAGTAATTTAAAAAATATTTTCAACAAATTTTAGACCTTTTTTTTACAAATCCTAGTGATATGTAATGTTTGTAATAGAAACTCAACTTTATTTTAGAGTTTATTTAATTAAAATAAACTCCTATTTATAATATAATAGTAATAATAATCTCAGGACAATTCACACAGCGCCATCTAGACCCAAGTTAAGCTCGCTAAAGCTTGTGTTATGGGTACTAGACAACTGATACATATACGTAGATATTTTTTTGGTAAATACATACATATTATAGATAGAAAACATCCAGACCGATACAAACAATCATACTCATGAATACAAATGTTTGTGCCGTGCGAGGAATCGAACCCGCGACCATCGGTCGTAAAGCGGTGTGCTAGACCGCTAGACCACCGAGGTCGTCAATTATATACCTCGTCGTCATTTATATACCTATCATATATAATTCACTTATTTATACCATGTTAATGTATGAATTAAGGTTTTTTTTAAATATTACTTATTATCCGACAAATATATACCTCATAGCCACATTTTTATCAACCAATCAATGTTTTACTATGAATACTGAACAATTGGTATTTTTAAAACACATACATACATTTTATAAATATAAAAGTACTCGCAAATATAAACGCATGTGTGGTATGAGGATCGTACCCGCGACCATGAGAAGTAAAGCGATATGCTAAACTACTAAATCACCATGGTTTGCAGAGACATGCCTACATATAAACTACGATTCACAATTATTGAGGTTTCATTATATGTAAAGATAAAGTTTATAAAAAGATCGTATAATATTATCATACAATTCAAACATTATATGTTTATAAAATATTGTGGTACTTCTATTATAAATAAAATAAATATATTAATTAAATAAATAATATGTCGCAACAATTTCTGCAGCGAAATTTAAATTAAAATACGAATTGTTTATATTTATATATTATTATAAATTTAATATATATAATTTTGTAATTTATATTAACATATTCTGGTTAAATTTCATTTACTAAGTAAATATAAACTCGTATTTACTTTTTAAATACAATTACACTATGAACCTGTGTATATAAATTGGGTATACTGTGAGCAATTAAACATCACAGCATTTGAATATGTAAAAACCGTAAATTATTTTTTATATTTATTTCATTAAGTGTACTAAAATAATTTAAAAAAAAACTAATTCATAATAATGTCTGAATTAACTCAATACTAAACAAATTAATTATTGAAATTTAATTACATAACAGTTCTAAATTTAAAATTTGATAATAATAATAAATGTATTCAAATATTCAATATAAATCAATTCAATTCAATATAATTAAATAACAAAATTAACAAAATAATACATCATGAAATAATTTAATACTATTTATTATTATTATGTACGATAAATTCCTAAATGTCAATAAATATAATAAATAATAAATAGAATATGTACAAAGATCAATAATAAGATATGTTTACATATAAATAGTATTTTAAGTTAGGTGCTTTGTTTGACAATTAATTTACAAAAATAAAGTTAAAAGCAAATTTTGAAGAAGAAAGAAAGAAAGAAAAAAATAATAAAAACATATGAATAACCTGTACCTACCTATATTGACATCTTTCAAACTGAATTACAACGTGGGCCCTTCTCTACTACAATTCTTTGGATTAACACAGTCTCATCTCCTGACTCTTCTGTTGCAGCATTTTTAGCCATTGAACGGCCAGCTCTTCTTTCCCTTACATCCCTACTGCATTGATGGCCTCTTTCAAAGGAGTTCTCGTTATCACCTGGCCTGCATTGATGACCTCTTTCGAATGGGTTCTCGTTATCACTCGGTCTGCTGTAAGGTCCACATCTGCATCCAAATCTTCGGTCGAAGGGTCCGAAATCAAATGGACCTGATCGACCGCGTCGCCCAAACGGCCCATGGTGGAACCAAAACGGCTCATGCCGTGGTCCAAATGGTCTACGATGAGGTCCAAAATGTCCAGGGAAGTCGAAGGGTCCAAATCTTTCGCAGCGAGGGCATCCGTGGCGTTCAGGGTATTCAAACCCGCAAGTTTCTGGACGAGGATCCTGGGATTCACCCCATCTTCGTCCACAGCTGTGACCACGGTGTCTTCTAAAGTCTTCGAAGTCCATAGGCATTCTCATACCGAAACCCCTCATTGTTGATCACTCAATAATAAAAAAACGGATGTTTTATCCACAAGTATGGGAAATTGAATGACGTTGTAATCTAATAGAGTCTTTATATATAGGTACAGAGTGCGTAATATTGTGAAACTTGTAACCTGATTACTGTGAGTCTCGGCTTAGATAAAGTAAGTAGGTATATTTTCGTCTGCCAGCATACAGTGAAGATTAATTTTTAGATCTATATCTGTACATAGATATATGTTTATAAGAAAATCTAGTTTAGTATATGATAAAGTATATTTATCATATAAGAAAGAATATACTCGCGTATTATTATACTAGCTAATAAAGTTTATTAGAGATTTTTCTAAAATAAAAGTAGCCTAAGTTATTCCTTATTTTCCTTATTTTTCATACTGCTTTCTTGATATATGATAGCGTAGCGGCTTTTGTATCGATTGCCGCATGCATCCTCACGTAAAGTGTGAATACTGTAACTACCATATAGTAATTTTTGTAGCTGTGACGTGGTCGAGTGGAATGAGTAGTCATGCTCACTAAAATGTCCAGACATGTGGCGGCGTGGTGGGCCGGGTCATTGGGCTCCCTAAAATATGGTCGAGCGCAGTGATAGCTGGCTCATCCGTCATACTGTGACCGAGTGCTGCTTGTAGGGACTGGTCTGCTCTTATCACTAGACTGATTTAATCTTATTGTGTTTTTATATTTGAGCCTAAATAAATTAGTGCTGGTTGGTAGTTTGTATTCACACGTTTCGACTTGTAAAATGTGAACTTACAATGATTGTTTAAAAGAGAAACACACAAGTGTCTTGCTTATTCTTCTTGTGATGACGCAGCTTTCCAAATAAGCGGTAGATTTAAAAAAATGTTGACTATTCAAAAGTGCTTAAATTAAGTTTATTTGAATAAATGATTTTCTATTCTATTCTTATTACATCAGCTACCTGCCAATAAAAGCCCCGTCAAAATCGGTCCAGCCATTTCAGAGATTAGCCGAAACAAAGAGACAGACAGACAAAAATTGTAAAAAAAATATTTTGGTGTATGTACCGTATTTATATTCATATGCATGTAGTATAAAACGGTTATTTCAATATTACAAACAGACACTGCAATTATATTTATATGTATAGATAAAGAAGTTAAATTATTATGTAAATTAAATTTTTAATTATATTTAATAGTAGCTAAAGACAAAATGTGTTGTATGAACTTTTAAAGAGCATGATGGAAGATCGGGGGAAGTGGCAAGAGCTCCACCGACAAGAGCGTAGCTCTTAAATTATAAATGAATGAATGAATGAATGAATGAATAGTAGCTAACCCCGCAAACGTTGTCTTGCCATATAATTAATCGCTACCAAAAAATAGGGGTTGGTGATAGATGAATGAAAATTTTACACATGATAAAAAATATAATTTTGTCCTAAAAAATATTTGGGGTGGGCCACCCTGATCCACCATTTCTCAGATCTACCGTATAAAATTTCATCAAAATCGGTCAAGCCGTTTTGGAGGAGTATAGCAATTAACACTATGATACTAGAATTTTATATATTAGATGTATTCATATTTTACTACTTACTCGTCCCGGTTTCGCACGAGTATTTCTATTACTTTACTTTTCAGGAGTTTTTGAGATCAAGTCCAATATTCAGTCACATGCGGCGTATGTATAGGTAATTTCATAATATTGTGAAATTATGCAACTGTTTGAAATAAACTTTTCAAACAGTTGCATAATATTTTGAAATTATTGCGCAATGCTTATTTATTACAGTTTCATATCCATTTTGCAATATTGAACAATTCAATTTTCAACATTTCACATATTTTGACACATATTTTAAGAGTCTTTATACCACTTGTAAGTAATTTCGCACACATATAGTTTATGTAGAGGAGTGCAGAATATATATATATTTTTTTAATTATGCATAAAAAATAAAAAAGTATTTATATTTATTCATGTAGGTCTATTCCATTCAAAATAACATTGGAGTGTCTGTTTGTAACATTGAAATAACCGTTTTTTATTACATGCATATGAATATAAGTTATATACACCAAAATAACATTTTTTATAATTTTTATCTGTCTGTCTGTTTGTTCCGGTTAATCTTTGAAATGGCTGGACCGATTATGACGGGACATTTTTTGGCAGGTAGCCGATGTAATAAGGAGTAACTTAGGCTACTTTTATTCATGTAGGTCTATTCTATTCTAAATAACATTGCAGTGTCTGTTTGTAACATTGAAATAACCCTTTTTTATTACATGCGTATGAATATAAGTTATATACACCAAAATAACATTTTTTATAATTTTTGTCTGTCTGTCTGTTTGTTACAGTTAATCTCTGAAATGGCTGGACCGATTATGACGGTACTTTTTTTTGGCAGGTAGCCGATGTAATAAGGAGTAACTTAGGCTACTTTTATTCTAGAAAAATAAAGTTAATTTTCACGTGGACGTCGCGTACAGCTAGTTAGAAGTAAACAACATACTAAAACCATACATCTATATCAGTATGTCTTTTAATAGACCACGAGGTATGGAATCAATACAATAGTAGTGCAACATTTATTATTTAAACCTAACAATTCAGTGTCATTGAGTTAAAATTTGTTTCAAGTTTAAACCCGCACTTTAAACCGTCTTGTGTTGAACTAAAGTCGGCCGTCCAGTCCCACAGTATTCGTCCGCTCCCCTTCATAAAGGCGGACGTTTCGGTATTGAAACCTTTCCCCTCGTTAAAAAAAAAAAAAAAGGGTTGCCGACTTTGTACTTGCTTCGGCAGTACATATACTAAAATTGAAATGATACAGAGAAGATTAGCATGGCCCCTGCGCAAGGATGACACGGAAAATCGTGAAGCGTTCTACATTTTTGGCCGCCGGAGTTGCGGTGGACTGCCATTCGATCCCGCGATTCCGGCAATAGGCGTTTCGTCGGGATACCTTGGAGTTTTTAGTGAGTAGGAGTCTCACATTACCCGCTTGCCTCCCCCGGGGCGGGCGGGTCTCCATGAGGGATTTTCTCCAAAAAAAGGGTTGCCAACTTTGAAACAGAAATAGCCTAAAATATCTAAATAAATAAATATAATTAACTAGCTACACTCTCCGGCTTCGCACGGGTGTACATGTATTATAGGTGTATATATATAAACCTTCCTCTTGAATCATTCTATGTATTAAAAAATCGCTTCAAAATCTGTTGCGTAGTTTTAAAGATTTAAGCATACATAGGGACGGACAGCGACAGCGACTTTGTTTTATAAAATGTATTGATGATAAATTGATGATTTTTTTTTTAATTTTGGACATTTTAACATTATATTGTTAGTTGCATTAGTGTTACCCACTCACTAATAGCTATGCCTCACTGTTAGGTTGACTGGTAGAGGTCTCTTTAAGAGATAAACCTACCTTTGCCCACTTTGTAAATAATTAAGTTTTCTACTCTATTTAAAAGTATAATAAAGAATATATAAATAAAACTGCAGTGTTTCTTTGTAATTAAAATTAACAGCTTTTCATTAAATGCGTATGAAAGTATGTACGGTACTTACATATAAAAGAAATAATAAAAAGGAATGTTCTTGTTTATCTCTAATACGGTTGGACCGATTTAGAAACAAAACCAAAAAATTAGTGCTTGTTGGTAGTTTGTATTCACACGTTTCGACTTGTAAATGTAAACTTACAAGGATTATTTAAAAGAGCAACACACAAGTTTCTTGCTCGTTCTTCTTGTGATGAGAGCTTTCCGAACGAGCGGTAGATAAGAAACAAATTGTTATGACTATTCAAAAGTGCTTAAATTAAGTTTATTTGAATAAATGATTTTCTATTCTATTCTATTCTATTCGACAGGACTTTCACTGGAAGATATTTTATGTTATAAGGAGTAACTTAGGCTACTTTTATATTAGAGATTTTATTTATTTTAATCAAAAAAGTTAATTTTCACATAATCAAGGTCGCGCGTAACAGCTCGTCAGAAATAAAAAAAATATATTTAGATAAAAAAAAAAACTGATAAAATACACACTAGCTCAAATTGATTTTCTGACCTCTTAAATCATAAAATTTTTATCGTCAAAATCTCTTACAAATTTATATCCTTGTAGGATGGAAATCTTCTTTTTTTATACTACGATGGTGGTAAACAAGCATAGGGCCCATCAGATGGTAAACTGTTACCGTAGCCTATAGACGCCTTAAACACCAGAGGTGTCACGTAGTTGTCGCTCCTTAAGAAACCTTAATTGTACCCTTTTCAAAAAACCCCATTTTTTTTATTGGGTTGTTTGGGCTATTGTCAGATGTGTAGCACCTGTAGCACTGCGACCTACATAGATCTATTGTGCTCGTCCTTTTCAGAGATCGCTACCTAGACCCGTCAGGGACAAGAATTGAAGGATATTCTTAGGAGCGATCGTTTTTATCTCCTCGGGAAAGAGTGTAAACTTTCCAAAGGAGATATTTCGTTTATGCATGAGTGGGCTAAAACCACATAGGATGTGAAGCGGCGTTTCCTCTTCAGTTTGGCAGAATCTGCAGATACTTGTCGTGCATAGGCCTAGTTTAGCCATATGCTTTTTTAATTTGCAGTGTCCTGTGAGGGTCCAACCCCATGCTGTAATCTGCCCTTTTTAAAAAAACCAATGCTGTAACCTGACCAGGAAACCTCGGAAAGCAGGTCATTCCAAATTGGTATTAGAATGAAAATGTCCTACTACGGTACAGTAGTCTAAAAATATCGTACTTGTACGAAGTTATTCGTACAGTTGGTAACCCTGTGTACAACTCAAGCTTCCATTGCCTAAGTAGATAACTATAACCGTCACCTGCAGACTAAGATAGTGTAGTAGAACTACCACATAAGCCGGATTGTGTACTTACTTAACCCTAATATTGCATAGAATTGAAGTGACATGAAATGAATATTTATTGCTTAAAATTTATAAAACATATGTGGTTATGTAGGTCTTTACTATTAGTTTCACACATTTGGTCAATTCTGACAAGCAACAGACAAAACACATGTCAATTTCATATTATTGTAGTCAATATTAAGTACATACATTATCTGTACATATAATTAAAATTGGAGTGTCTGTTTGTAATATTGAAATAACCATTTTTTACTACATTCATATGAATATAAATACGATACATACACCAAAAAAACATTTTTTACAATTTTTCTCTGTCTGAATATCATAAAAAAAACACAAGCAAAGCTGATTTATCCAAATACTACATTTAAAATGAGAATATCCAACTTTTTAAAGTCTAAAATAAACTCAATTACCCAGTCGAAAACGCATCCCTTTATGAAAATGAATATTTATCAGGCGTATGGAAATAATGTCCGAATTATGGACAGATGGACGCCAAGCCATAAATCAGAAGACGCAACAATAAAACTGCCACATGTGGCCGCCAACCAAATTAAAACTTACCGAAACGAAAATCATTTTAAATACTATTCTTCTAGACTGAAAAATACATTAAATACTATTGAAATATTGTTTTTACAAAATGGAAAATGTTGATTGTTAGGACAATAACGAAAATTATGAGTTTCATCATTAAAAATAAGTGTTATGTAAATATTTTGTAGATAGTAACTAAATCACTAAATAAACTTAATTAAATTAATGATAGAAAAAAATAAGGAAAAAATAACATGGAGAATAAATAAAATGTCAATCAAATCATTACATCACAAAAGATATATAATTTTTGGAATATCAAACAAAATGGTAGCTCTCTAACTATTTTAGTTTTTAAGTAGATTGAAAGCCAAATATATATAGAAACTAGCTGTCCCGGCAAACGTTGTTTTGCCTTAAAATAAAATTAAAAAATTAGGGGTGGACTACCCCTAACATTTAGGGGGATGAAAAGTAGATGTTGGCCGATTCTCAGACCTACTCAATACGCTCACAAAATTTCATGACAATCGGTCAAGCCGTTTCGGAGAAGTATGGGAACGAAAACTGTGACACGAGAATTTTATATATAAGATAAATAAAAATAAAAGAAAATAACATTTTTCGGTAAACATTCTATATAACGAGCAATGATACTAAATACAATACAATGTAAAAAACAAAAAAATCACAACTATAAAATAATGTATAACAAAATGCAACACAAAATAACAGAAGAATGTATATGATCTCGTTTTACTTTAAATGGAATTCATCAGCATTATACAGATCGCGTTTACCAAAATGAAGTTTAGATTTTCATTCGTTCACAGTGTTACACGGACATAAAAATAATATTTGATGAAATATTTTTAGTTTATTCATGTTATAATTAGGATAAGTATTTTATTTTTTAATTTAATAAGTACAGTCGACTACAAAATATAAAACAACAACCTATTAAGTAGTAAAAAAATATTTTGAGGATTTTTTTACACTCTGGCAATTTTCTTTTTATTCCCGATATTGTATTCAAATGTAGAAAATACGGACTAGACAGATTATTACTCATTCACGAGATTCAAGAGCATAGTAATGAAGTACAGAAGTCTCTAGAAGAGATCTTATCAAGGCCTGCACTATTCAAGACTTTATATAAATTTATTTCCAACACTGGGAAGAAATTATAATTTTTTTTTAAGTTTTTGTATTTTATGTTGGGCTAAAAAGGACTTGTATCCAGAGCCGTAAAATATTAAATATAAAAAAAATATAAAAAATATATAAAATAAATATAAAAAAAAAAAAAATTAATTACTTGTAAGACTATCGCCTTGTGTCATGTCATACGTTACGGTGTGAATCAACAGTTAATGTCCGTCAATCACGCCGTCATTCACTCGCCAGTCAGTCAGTTACTCCGTCAATAAGTTTGTCATGTATAAAATCTGTAATTGTGAGTTGTACGTTCTTCCTCACTTGACGATGAGCTGTTGACGAGAATTAACGTTTGTTATTTTTAAATAATATAATTAAATCATAAATTATCCGAGTAATCGTCTTTTTATTTCTGAGATATGAGCATTCATTTAAATAATACATGTCCTACTTTTATCTCAAAAAATCAGAAGGAGCCGCGGCAAAAAGATAGTTCTCAATAAAATACGCCTCTAGAGAAATAAGCGGCGATGCACTAAAACAATATTTTCGTCTCTCGGCCTCCGCCGTCGGCCGGCGACGCAAATGCGATTTTATGGATATAGCGCAAAGGTTTATTTTATGTACAACACATATACCGTTAAGTGGATTGTGTTGGGAAATTATTGGCTCTCTGTACTTTGCACTGTGAGTAGTTTCTGTTAATATATATTTATTTATTTATTGCACACTTGTTTATAGTGCTGCATTGTATTCGGCTTCGGTAGTGTATTTTTTTTATTAGGTTGTTTGGGCTATTGTCAGGTCTTCAATCAGGACTTGTAGCACTGCGACCTACATAGATCTATTGTGCTCGCCTTTTCAAAGTTCGCTACCTAGACCCGTCAGGGACAAGAATTGAAGGATATTCTTAGAAGCGATGGTTTTTATCTCCTCAGGAAAAAGTGTATTTCCAAAGAAGATATTTCGTTTATGCATGAGTGGGCTACAACCACATAGGATGTGTGGCGTTTCCTCTTCAGTTTGGCAAATTCTGCAGATTTTTGTTGTGCATAGGCAGGGTGGTCTAGCTATTTAGCGCTTTATTTCGAATATTCCCATGATATCAAATCTACAGTCAGTTCGGAGCAAAGAAGAACTGTCAAGATTCACAGCTGAATAAACAAATACTTGTATATATTTTACATTGCAAACAAATTCATTGATTAATCGGAGAGACGAACTGGTCCAGCGGTTTACTATACTTCCATTCTTCCAACGGTCGCGGGTTCGATTCTCCGCATTATTATACATTTGTATTGTGCTGTGTGAGTTGTTGTTATTTATTATTATTCAATTAAAAGTGCTTAATGAATATAATGTTATATGTTATATTTAACATAACATAGATATAACTATCTATGTTCAAATAATGCTTCAAACTACCTCCTTTTGGATTACAGTTTTTAGATATATTCTTTTTATTATCTTAATTTAATAATATTATAAACGCGAAAGTTTGTAAGTGTGGGTATTTGTTACTCTTTCATGCAAAAAGTACTGAACGAATTTTGATGAAACTTTACAGTAGTATAGCTTACGCATCAGAATAACATAGGCTATATTGTTTATTGAAAACTTTATATTAAAATTTAACGCTAAAGAAACCGCAGGCGCAGCTAGTAATCTTATTTTGTTATATATAGTCAAAGACATAAAAACGATTACATAGTTAAAAAAAAATGCTCAAGATACCAAACTAGATCAGAGGTAGGGGCCACGCGCCACTTGGTGGAACAATATTAAGAAGCAGATGGACATGCCAGAAAACTACAGAGTTTTTCTGTTCTGGATTGTCTTCCTACACAGAGAACCCAACATAGAGCTTTCTGGCGCAGATGTACAGGGAGACCCGACCCCAGATAAACTGGGAACATGTGTTGGACAGAGAGAGAGAGATTTCTCTATATAAGTTTTATTATAAAAATGGCTTGCGAATAAAAATAAGGTTTTATAGTAAAGAGTGCAGAAGTTATAGTTGTGAACAATTTTTTTCCGTTGAACAATTTCTTAAGTCTTTAAATATTTCTCCTTTAAGAACTGCTCAAGTTTAGCTTTATGCTGTGGTGAAAGTTTGAGTTGCTTTTGTAAGTGATGAAATTATTGCAGTGGAAAAGGTGGGTACATATTAAAACGGGGATGAATTGTTATTGAACAATAAAGGTGTTACCCTCTAACATATCATTAATGGACTTAAGGCATATGAATTAGTTACTTATTCCAAAATCAACTGAATTATTAATATTATCTGATTATACTAATAATGAGTGCGTAGCGATTTCTATGTTGATTATCGCATGCCTCTTACTGGTTACACTGTAATTATTTATATAAAAAAAACATCTATTAAAAAGAGCAACACACAAGTTTCTTGCTCATTCTTCTTGTGATGAATCTGCATTCCGAATGAGTGGTAGAATCAAAATATGACTATTAAATTAAAAAGAGTTGCTTTTGTAAGTGATGATATTATTGCAGTGGAAAAGGTTGCATATTAAAACGAGGATGAATTGTTATTTAACAATAAAGGCGTTAGAGGGACATATCATTAATGGACTTAAGGCATATGAATTAGTTACTTCTTCCAAAATCAACTGAATTTCTTTTTTTAAAGCATAAACTGCTTTTAAAATAATAAATTCAGTTTATATTGAGAAGTAATATAGGGAGGTCAGCTGCCTCGAGGGAAGTATATTCGTACTCAATCAGATGAGGTTCATAAATCTAACCCAAGTAATATAGATATCAGTTTCTAACATTAAATGAAAATCACGTTCATGAACAACTATTGCCATACAGTTTTGTCATTTAAGTAATCGTTGTATTTGTTCAAAGCTGATGTTCAAGTTCTGGATCATGTATAAGAGCAATCTATGCATATAAATAAAATTGGAGTGTCTGTTTGTAATATTGAAATAACCGTTTTTTTACTACATGCATGAATATAAATACGGTACACCAAAATAACATTTTTTTACAATTTTATCTGTCTCTCTGTTTGTTCCGGCTAATGTCTGAAATGGCTGGACCGATTTTGACGGGACTTTTTTTGGCAGGTAGCTGACATAATAAGGAGAAACTTAGGCTACTTTTATTTTAGAAAAATTCCACGCGAACTAAGTCGCGGATACAGATAGATAAATATGTAATAGTTTACTTAAATATATTTTTTTAAAACATTTTTTCCCTAGACGATTCACATTGCGCCATCTAGTCCCAAGCTAAGCAGAGGTTGTGTTATGGGTACTAAACAACTGATACAAGAACATGGATATTTTATGCAAATTTTTTTTGGAAATACATATATTGTTCGCTTACATCTTTTAAACTACTCAACGCTTTTTAATGCAATTTTTAGCAATCGATAGAGCTATTTATATGGTTTATAAGTATAATATATGGTGTACATATACATACATACGAAAACGGACTAATAATATATGTAACAACCAGATACATATAATAATAGTCATGAATACAAATGTCTGTAACGTGTGAGAAATCGAACCCGCGACCGTCGGAATTACGGACGGTAGGGAAAAAAAATAAAATTAGAATGTAAAAATTTGACGTTCATAAGCGGCTAAAATGTCCTACATGAATAAATGATTTTTGAATTTGAATTTGAATTTGAATTAAGGTGGCATCCTGAACCATTTGACCAGCAAGCCCGTCATTTTATCTGTATGAAACTTTGTCTGGATATCACCAAATTTATTTGTTTATACCATATACCTCACCAAGTATTTTCTGAACGGAAATTAAAGACGCCCACAAAGCAGGCTTTCATTTAGATATGTAGATACTAAAAGAGCTTTCAGTTTTGGTGTAGCGATAAAAGCAGAATCCAGTTTGAACTGGTTTGAATCGCCTAAAATATTTAAGAGAAATAAATGAGAAAAATCTGATCGAATGGAATATCTAAGTTTTTAAATGGCTAGCTTATCTATACATATAAATAAAATTGTAGTGTCTGTTTGTAATATAATACCGTTTAATGCGTATGAATATAAATATGGATACACTAAAATTACATTTTTTACAATTTTTGTCTGTCTGTTTGTTCCGGTTAATCTCTGAAATGGCTCGACCTATTTTGGCGGGACTTTTATTGGCAGGTAGCTGATGTAATAAGGAGTAACTTAGGCTACTTTTATTTTATAAAAATGCTTTCATTCTAGAAATAAAATAGTTAAATTCCACGCGGACGGAATCGCGGGTACAGCTAGTTGTTTATAAAATTTAGTTATTACAAACCGTACAGATACTCTGAAATGCTATATTAACTTAATAAATACTAATATATCATTAAAGTGAGTCTGTCTGGTGTTGACGTTGTCGCAACTAAATGGCTGAACGAATCAATTTCATTTTACATTTTTGACTCTCTCTCCGGTGATGGAATCACCGTTAACAAACCAAAATGTGATGTAGGCTGGTCTCATTAATTCTGATTTCAATATATCAACCAAATGTGAACATATAAACGGTTGTGTTCATTAATTAGAGTGCATCTGCAGTTTACAATATAGAAACTTTATAACAAATAAAACCTAACAAAAGCCACTGAGTATCCCATCTGATATAACTGATAAAACAACTGTGAATGCCAATGGGCATCAATGGATGACCTCGGTGGTCTAGCGGTCTAGCACGCCGCTTTACGTCCGATGGTCGCGGGTTCGATTCCTCGAACGGCACAAACATTTGTATTCATGAGTATGATTGTTTGTATCGGTCTGGGTGTTTTCTATACATATTAAGTATTTATTCACAAATGTAACTGAAACTTATATATATATGTATATATACCAGTTGTCTAGTAACCATAACACTAGCTCTGCTAAGCTTAGTACTAGCTGGCGCTATTTGAATTGTCCTGAAATATTATTATTATATTACAATATTTATTTCTTATTAAAAATACAAGCACAATATGAAGAAAACCAATAATCTCATTACCGTTGTCCATTTAGGAAAAGTATTTGAAAGGGCTTCAGTGTAAACAATATTTTAACCCCATTACAGTTCTTAGAAACGGCTCCAATCATGGAAAAGGGGGACGAAAAGAGAGAATTTAATTAAATGTTCTCAATAAAGTATTTGTGTTTTTACCCAATTTCGTGTCCACTTGAGTGCAATGAAAAGTATAAACCACGGTGGAAGTAAAACTTACAGGCATTCTTTGATCTCTGTACACTGCACAAAGATATTCATGTTTTCTTTTGACTTAATAGCTATATGTTACACGTCTAACATTTACAAGGGTTAATATTGTTTCGCGTGGAATTTAACATTATTTTTCTAAAATAAAAGTAGCCTAAGTTACTCTTTATTACATCAACTACCTGCCAAAAAATGTCTCGTCTAAATCCGTCCAGCCATTTCAGAGATTAGCTGGATCAAACAGACAGACAGACAAAAATTGTAAAGAATGTTATTTTGGTGTATTTACGGTATTTATATTCATACGGAGGTTTTTTCAATATTACAATCAGACACTCCAATTTTATTTATATGTAGTTATCTATATAACTGGAATGGTAACTTTACCGTCCATGTGATGGTAAGTGGAACCGTTGCCTTTATAAATGAAGAGCACTACAGACGTTAGTTCGTCATATTTGCTCGCTCTTAACAATTTCAAGAATATTGTGGAGACAATTGTAATGAATTCATGCCCACACGCTGGAACCTAAGTGGTATCGGACAGAGCGGTTTCAGAGGAGCTTCCTCCCGCGTACACTTAGATTGTGGAATGAACTACCTGCCGAGGTTTTCTCGAAAAACTACAGCCTGGGGTTTTTCAATAAGGGTATATTAAGGTTTCTTAAGGGTCGGCAATGCACATATTATTTACGCTGTATGCTTGTTTGCTACCTACGTAGTATAAAAAAAAATAAGAACATTATGGGAAGGTCCTTCGAAGTCATAATATAATTCAATAACAATAATTGGAGTTGAAGTTTGGCTCGGTTATAATATGGTAATTTAGTCTCTAATAATTCGGAGATTCACTGTGATAATATATCTGCTTTATCGTTATTAGTTATCTCTTGTGGGTCGTAACGAGAATTTATATTATACATATATAATATATTTCTATAGTGGTTACAATTTGAGTTTATGATTTCTACTTTATATTGGTCTCTACGTTACATAATCGGTTAAATGTATATACTATATATATAATAATAATAATAATAATAATAACACGCGCACACACACATACACACACTCTGCAGTCTCTTTTCGGCCCGTAAGTGTTTAGCAATAGCTAAAAAATAAAGAATAATAATAATAACAATCTCAGGACAATTCACACAGCGCCATCTAGTCCCAAGTTAAGCTAGCTAAAGCTTGTGTTATGGGTACTAGATTACTGATACAAATACATAGATAATTTTTTTTTTTCGTAAATACATACATATTATACATAAAAATACCCAGACCGATACAAACAATTATACTCATGAATACAAATGTTTGTGCCGTGCGAGGAATCGAACCCGCGACCATCGGATGTAAAGCGGTGTGTTAGACCGCTAGACCACCGAGGTCGTCATATATATATGTTTATATGACTATCAGATATGCATTATGTAGATACTAGTAGTTGCCCAGTTTTCGAAATTCGAACATAATTAATTTAACCTTCACTAAAACTATAGATAAATAATATTAAAAACAAACAATAATAATCTATTTTCAATTTGACCATAGACAAACTTAACATTAAGTTTTTTAACAATAAACAAAAGAGTATTATTCATATAGTATTATATATATATAAGATGTGTATCAAATACAAGTTAGTGTGTGTAATGTTTTTTAATTGATTTAATGTATTTTTTTTTAATTTTATAGTAATATCTACCACATCATAATAATATCTGGCGACATTCTTTTGGCCTATTTTTTTGTATATATATATATATATGTATATAATAAGATTTTGTTTTATTTTTCATATATTTTTTTTACGTAATAATTTATTTTATTTTATAATAATAATTTATTTTATAATTTTTCATATAAGATTTTGTTTAATTTACATTGTGCACTCCTTCTATCTTATACAAACACTAAGTGTGCGAAATTTCATACTCCTACATTCGCCCAATTTTTACAAAAAGTGGTACAAAGGTTTAGATATATAGATCAATTATTTCTATCAGTTGTTTAGTAATAGTTACATAGTTTCTATTGAAGGGTGAGAAAAAACAGTAAAATCACAGAGTACAGAGGCATCATATCTTTATGCAGAGTACTCAGATCTCTGGATTGGCAATTCATTAGTGGTATTACGGGCGTCACATTGTAACGATCGCCCCTTTCCCTAATAAAATTTTTGGATAATATTTTAACGTTTCTTCTAATTAATTGGATAATATAATAATTATTTAAATATATAGATCAGAAACGAGAACACTCAATCATTTGGCCATATATAATAATATGTGATCGTCAGTATCGGAGGACCTGTTGTGTATGTGTAGTAACTATAGATTCTTTGATTGGTATATGATGGAGTAATAACTACGAGATAAATACATATCTCGATAATACAAATTATGATACAAAGTATATGTTATGAATAATAATTATACAGTAAATAATTTAAAGTGAAATCATTATGGTTTTAATAATTAAAGTGTGTAGGGGCAGAGGAGACTGGCTCCATCCACACGCCAAGCCTTGGAAGATTACCATTTTCAACTTGTTCCTTCCCCCTTTATGGAATATGCAAAGTAGGATTGCGATATACACCATTTGAAGGTGAGATGGGATGACTATTAAGCACCAAAACAAGTTTAGTTTATATTATTAAATCAACATTACAAGTGGCTTCACCAAGCTTGTGATGATTCAAGTAAATAAATAAAGATATAGTTGCCAAAGGCAAATCGAACTGAATTCAGGATCACTCACGACACAGAAGCTTACTTATGGATATTGATCCCTTCAGTTCCATGAGGCGATAGAGAGACCGTCAAATAGACTGCCGACCTTGAAACTAAATCCCAGCATCACTCAGTCACAGATATAACCTAATGGGGAAAACAACTGGCCCCAGTGTGACAGTGGAGATCAGACTGAAGATACGAGTCGTAACAGAAACTAGGAGGTCACTCAAAAGCCAGAACTTACTAATGGATCCCAGTATCCTTTCAGCCCTATAATGTGACATTGGAGATCACCCGTAATTGCAGTACGATAAATAGTATGGTATGATAGTATGATGCCATCAACACCACAATATTGGTCAATCCAATATATAATGTTGATAATTGCTATATTACAAACATAGCATGTATAATTTATAAATTTCCTTAATACCAAGAATACTCTAGGAAATTATATATATATTCGTTAATATATACTCTGTTATGATTGTTTATATTTAAATAAGATTACTTACATAGCAAAGTAATCATTATATTAGTGAGATATTATAAGCGAGGACTATAAGTCCCAAATCTAAATAGAGATATCTGAATGATATATTACCAGAAATATGTTATTTCTTATAAAGGACTGCACGTCCAAATATATATCAGTAAGATTTGATTAATCACATAGTGAAATAATCAGAATAATATAGATAATAATGTCCATTATGACATGGATTAAAGTGATGTATGAACATCCACTAGGCGGACAGTCGATGTGATACAGGACAATCCTTAGATGTAAAGGCCAAAGCCTAAGATAATTGATGAAATGATTAGCCATAAAATGGATAATCATAAGTATATATAGATTGGGACGAAGCCCATAGAGAGAATATATTTATGTATACATATATATATTTATATAATATGTATATAAATTAAAGGACTAAGAGTCCTAATATGCTTAAGTTGAGCATATACAATAAAGTAATTAGTATTTGTTATTAAACCAAGGACCTTGAAATAAACTTTTATTTTATTGAATCTCTCTGGATCAAAAAATAATAATAAATATCTTAATTAATAAAGAACCAAAGTTCAATAAGAATTAATATATGTTTAATTAGTAATTGTACTTTTATATGTATACGTTTATTAAACCCATTAATTATGATGACGATTTAACATTCATACTGGCCACTGATGGTTCAGGGAGAGAACCACAAATGGTGCCGAGACTTGTACACGGGTGTAGGTTTAAAGGACCCTTTTAAAATGCACTAACACTCACCTTCACTACTTCTGGTAAATCCCAGATCTCATCTAATAAACCCCCCAATGCGTACAATTTTCACAATTACAGATCTGTTGTTATATGATAACTATATATTATAATTAGGCAAAACTTTTTACGGAAAGCAAAATAAGTCTCTATAGCTATAATGGAGTCATATTAAACAGCATTGCTATTATTCATGCTGATTAATATAGATAATATTGATTACGGATTAATTCATCTATTATATACATATTTGTGCAGTGTAATAATTTGTATTATATAATAAATGTGATATGTGTCCTAAATCTTTACCTACATAACACCATATGTCCAAGGTAGCAACATATTTCTATATTGATACACCACACATATAACGCACATATAGTAAAGTTAGGTGTGATATTTGATAACCACATAGTTATCAAGAAATGAAGTCCCTATTGGTTGTAGAAATTTCCACAGGGATGTGGTCTAAAACCTTTTGACCACATCTCTCCTCAAATGATGGAACATGTGACTTCATCATAGATTCATTGATCTGAGCCTCTCTCTCCTCCTGATGAAAACTTCCACAACTAATTGTGGAATGAACTTCCCTGCCATAGAGATTTACGGATCATAATATATCATCAAAAACTCTTGGAAAATGTTTCAATAGTTCAATATCGATACAAATATTTTCCTCCTTCTAGTGAAGCCTTCAGTAATCAAGAACTCCCCCATTATTTTGTAGAATGTATATAATTGTAGTATGGGTAGTACTAAAAAAAACCAGGCAGTATACCTCTATTTGAAATAGCAACCTTGCATTACTATCACAAACAAAGAATACTACAAAGCTAGTTATTCAGTGTGAGTAATAAAATATTTGAAATAAATATTTAATAGATGAATTTAGTGTGATAATATATCGTTGGCAAGTAATCGAATTAGTTATCTCTTACACAAGTGCAACAAAGTTCTATTATACTCCATATATAATATTTTATTTATTTAGTAAATTTGCTATTATCTGAATTCTTATTGTAAATATTAAATTACTTATAAACGTTGAGGATTTTAACATGAGTAAATTCTTAACATCTAACAAGAAATGTATATACGTATATATATATATATATATACGAATTTCTAGAGACTATAACGTACGTAAAGATTCAATTATTCTAATATATATTTTACCCATTGTATGATGTACAATTACATAGGATTTAAGCACATAGTAAAACACACAATTTATAGAAAAAGAAATAAACACATGTAGAACCTAAAGAAAATAATTTTATAATACTAACATGCACAAAATAAAATAATAATATAAAAATAATAAATTCACACAAATTATAAAAAAGGAAACATATGTAATACCTAGAAAAAATGATTTTATAATACTAACATGCACACAATAACTCAATAATAGAAAATAACAAAATTATACACATGTATGTCTATATATATATAAGATGTGTAACTCGAACCCGCGACTTCAGGAAACAGCATACATTAAGCCACCAAACCATAGTGCTCTCAATCTTATTATAATTGATTTACATTTAAACAATTAAACTTAGATTATGGCCATAATTAAACTTAACATACATCTAACAGTTTTTTTTATTTGCAATTATAAATTTATCTGGAACAACACATCCTAAATATTATCTTCTCAATATATTTCAGACTATTTTTTAAAGTAAAAGAATTAAATTTCCGATATTTTCGACAGGAACCACTAATAAAATAATTAATTAAACACTTTCACCTCACGGTCACTCCCGACTAATCCCTTCTAACACCCATATTGGCTATTTATAGACATTTTTGTTTACCAATGTGTATGTGTTAATAATGATATATTTTAGTGTGCGTAAATCAAAGCTATCGTTTTGAGTTGATGAATTCTATGAAATAAGATTGAAACATTTTTTATTTAATATTTATTTTGTACTGTTTTTACGTAAAATTATTTAATATATCTTATTTATTTCATATAATGTTTCTATTTATAATTATTTTATTTTTTAAATAATCTAGTTTATAGAAATTAAATCAATGTTTAGTTAGTGAATTAAAGTCCTAAAATGAATTGTTTTTAAAATCTAATACAATTTTTGAACTAAATATTTTTAATATATTTATGGGTATAGGTGAACCGTCACAACATGACGATCTGTGACGAACGACATGACGAATGTACATTTTAACGGTGTGTCCTCGCGCCCTTTACTTCCTATGGTCGCGAGTTCTATTCCTCGCATAGTATAAACATTCTCGGAATCGCTGTTGACTTGGCTCACTAGGCTTCATAATACAACTTTTTTAACCATCTTAGAAGTTTTGAGTCGAGAAGAAATCGGTCATCTTAACCTGTTCCTAATTTGCGGTCCATACGGTCATCACGTTATCACATGATATCCCTAACTTATGTAATTGTACAACTAAGAACCTAAAATTTAAAAGCTTAAAAAATAGAATATAATAACTAAAATACATTATTAGGCTAAGTTCCGAAGATACTGGCAGCGTTCCCTCTTTGAATAGCTAGAATAATTCTTTATCCGAGGTAGCTGCCAGCTCTTTGGTCTTCGGTGATGTCGACTAACTTTTTCGTTATTTTTTTTAAAACTCTTATAGCGCTAGGACCCCACGGACCCCTAATATTTCCCTATTACATCTTACCTTCAAAATATATATACCGAATAAAAAGAAAACTATCTTAGTATCTCAAATAGAACAAATATTATCTACAAATATTATTGAACGTAATAATTTCACGATGCTATTTTAACATTTGCAAACTGGTAATTTGATCCTGAAACTTCGCTGAAAATTAGTTGATAACTTCCTTATAGAAACAGCCGTTTAATTTAAATAATGCGTACATAATTTTGCACGCATGTGTAGATCGGCCGCTCGGGGCGGTCGTCTCTATACTTGAGCAGCTTTAAGTTTTAACAGGGACTCGTCGCTTTATCTGAAACAATAGTTCAGTTATAATTATTTACATCTGTTTACTTGTATTAATAGTTGTTATTTGAATAAAGTTTCAGCCAATTTGTTTAATTTGGAAGAAGGAAAAACATTTATTGACAAGTATTATTGATATAAATATACATTTACACATTTTACATATATATATATATTGATAAGATGCATATATACACTCACATTTTATTTTTTTGGACAATTCACACAGCGCCATCTAGACCCGAGTTAAGCTATCTAAAGCTTGTGTTACGGGTATTAGATAACTGATACAAGTACATAGATAATTTTTTTTTTCGTAAATACATACATAATATACATAGAAAACACCCAGACCGATACAAACAATCATACTCATGAATATAAATGTTTGTGCCGTGCGAGGAATCGAACCCGCGACCATCGGACGTAAAGCGGTGTGCTAGACCGCTTGACCACCGAGGTCGACATTGACGGCCTCGGTGGTACAGCGGTATTCATGAGTATGATTGTTTGTATCGATCTGGGTGTTTTTTATGTATTTAGGAATAAAAAAATATCTAAGTATTTATATCAGTTGTCCAGTACCTATAACACAAGCTCTGCTTACCTTGAGACTAGATGGCGCTGTGTTAACTGTCCAGGGATATTTATTATTTATTTATTTATTATATATATATACATACATATAGGCATACACGTACACTTATATACACAAAACACTTACAGCATTACAATAAGGCTTACAAATTAAGATTTTTTAATGAAGATTTAGCTATATCTAAGAAGTGTATGATAAGTCAAAAAATTCAATTATTCAATTATAATTTTTTGCATCTATTTCCTTGTAATAATAGTTGTATTATTTGAGTAAAGTTTCAGTGAATTTGTTTAATTACAGTTTACAATTATTTCCGCTATTTTTTTTTTAATAATAATATATTATTTTCACAGTTATAGTCACAACTGCCATTAGTGAGTTTAATTCTGGAATTGAACGATTCCAGAATTAAACTCACTGGTTCATTCCTGGTTAGCGTAGTTCTCAAACAAATTAGTGACGTGTCGTCTTTGGATGTAGGATTAGATAATATAATGTCATACAATTTGTCTACAAACTCTCCGACAAAAACTTAAAGATCCTGCTTAATACAGATGTGGTCTAATTCAAAGGATATAGCGATATTTTTTTTTATATTGTTGTTTACTAGATGTACAATTGTCCTTCCTATGCGGGCATAAATGAACTTCCGATTAGATGGTAGTCATGTATATAGTGAGGGTAAATAATTTAATTCAAATTCAAAATATATAACTATTACAGACTCTTATGATATGTCAAATCTACCGTCAGTTCGGAATGACGAGATTGACAAGTCCGTATTTTTTTTAATGTTGACATATTTATAATAATACTATTTCATTTAAATTCAAATTTAATATATAAAAGTTAAAGAAAAAAGTGTCGTTTACTTATATTTAATAAACAGCTCAAAAAATAAGTTTCAAGCTTCTAAAATGACGATACCTCCATACAATCTTTCATCTCCTCTTTCAACCCCATACAATCCTTTTTTCACTTCAGAAAGTAGCCTATGTCCTTTCTCAGTATCTATACTATCTGTGTACCAAATTTCATTTATATCGGTTCAGAAGTTTTGGCGTGAAAGCGAGACAGACAGACAGACAGAGTTACTTTCGCATTTATAATATTAGTAAGAATAAGGATTAAAATCGTATTTTTTCTTAGATATGACATATTATAATATCTTAGAAAAAAAACTAGTTTCAATTATTCAATACAAATAAGCAAATTCATACTTTAACCCCTATTTTGTTTTTTTTTATTGGGTTGTTTGGGCTATTGCCAGATGTTTGTAGCACCTGTAGCACTGCGACCTACAAAGATCTATTGTGCTCGCCCTTTTTCAAAGTTCCCTACCTAGACCCGTCAAGGACAAGAATTGAAGGATATTCTTAGGAGCGATGGTTTTTATCTCCTCGGGAAAGAGTGTAAACTTTCCAAAGGAGATATTTCGTTTATGCATGAGTGGGCTACAACCACATAGGATGTGAAGCGGCGTTTCCTCTTCAGTTTAGCAGAATCTGCAGATACTTCTCGTGCCCCATGCACGTTACCCTAGTTTGGCCATATGCTTGTTCAATTTGCAGTGTCCTGTGAGGGCTAGTCATCATGCATATGTTGTTTTTACTCAATAGCAGTAGTCTATTAGAGTATTTGTAACTTGAACCCCTAATATTAGTTAGTGTATTTATCCTTGCCATTACTACAGTTTATAATCCGCTATATCTTATAATCTTAATCCGATAAAAAGCGCATTTACAAGAATGAAAATGGAATTCTCGTCGTAGACAGGTCGTCACATAAATTCAATTCCGCACGCTCCGACTAAATGAAGACATCGGCCCGTTCTTTCAAATTGCTGTGAAAACTGTCTTGATAGATATTGTCTTGTCTCTTGTACTAGTCCTCTCGTAATGGATATGGAATAGAATATTTCGGATTGTCTTTTAAACTAAGCTTATTTCGTTTCGAATTGAGATGAACAGACATAATAATATTTTGAATAGTACTTGCATGCTGAGAGTTATGAATAAATAATATTTACAATAGAATAGAATAACATTTATTATATCACACATTACAACACAATAAAAAACACACATTACAAAACAATAAAAACGATGCTGAGGGCTGCATATAAATTATTATATAAGATAAACGTAAATAAAAACAATGCATTAAATTAAAGATGAAATCATTATATATCATCATCGCAGCGTGGAAGACGTCCACTGCTGGACATAGGCCTCCCCCAAAGATATCCATGACGATCGGTCCTGCGCTGCTCGCATCCAATGCCTTCCAGCGATCTTGACCAGATCGTTGGTCCTCCTTGCATTTATATTTAAAAAAATAGAATAAAAGTAACAAACAAAAAAATAATAATAACAATAATATAAAAAACAATATTAAATAATAATAATAAAGTAAAATACATTTCTCATCCACCACTGCGGAGCATCGTCACCGCGTCATTGTGATGATGATGATGTGTGTGTGGGGTCCCTTACAGCATCTCAGCATTATACCATGACAAAAGCCACGACGCTGATTTTCAGTGTAGTATTTAAAAATATAAGTGCCTCTAATTATCCATTAATGTTTTATCAATCTATACATATAAATGAAATTGGAGTGTCTGTTTGTAATTTTGAAATAACCATTTTTTACTACATGCATATGAATATAAATACGGTACATACACCAAAATATTTTTTTTTACAATTATTGTCTGTCTGTTTGTTCCGGCTAATCTCTGAAATGGCGGGAACGATTTCGACGGGACTTTTTTAGGCAGGTAGCTGATGTAATAAGGAATAACTTAGGCTACTTTTATTTTAGAAATATAAAGTTAAATTCCACTCGGACGAAGTCACGAGTACAGCTAGTTATTAATAGTAAAATATAAAGTAAATAATTTCTACATATCGAAACATATTTCATATTTTGAAATGTAGAATTTATTTACGTTTAATACAATAAATCACTTACGATAGTAATCTATTGAGTAAAAAAAACAGAATATTTTTATATTTTGGACACTTTACAACTTATTTAAATAAAAAACTCAATGGCAGTGTGATTACTTTAGTTATTTCGCAACACAGTTTTATACTTCTGTGAATATCATCGTTTCTTCAGTAAATTAGTACACATGTTTTCTGTATTAAGTAAATAAATAAATAAATTTAGAATTTCAAATACGTAGTATTAGTATAAATGTGACAGATGGACAGATGAACAAAATATTCAGTTCTTACAATGACTGATGATCGTTTGATGATCTTTTAGATTGATTAACGAACGTAATTCTTTATTTTTGTAAATAATATGCATATTTATAGCAAAGCCGAAACGAGTGTCTCTCATTGTCGCATTAAGTTCACCTTTAGTACTATATATTATTAAACAAATCTAAATATATATAACTAAAAGGTGACTGACATAGTGATCTATCAACGCACAGCCCAAACCACTGGACGGATCGGACTGAAATTTGGCATGCAGGTAGATGTTGTGACGTAGGCTATGAAACTTTGTCAATTTTGAACCGATCGGGCCGAGACTTTTCATGCATAAAGCTATTATGACGTAGGCATCCTCTAAGAAAGGATTTTGATAAATTCCACCTCTAAGGGGATTAAATATGGGATGAAAGTTTGTATAAATCTTCTTAGATTTTCGACTGATTGAACTGAAATTAAAGATTGGAGCTACTATGATGAAGCCGTTCGCTTAAACAGGATATTAATAAATTCAACCCCCAAGGGGATAAAATAAGGGATGATGCAGGATGTAAATGTATTAGTTTGAACCTATCAGTACCTAATGGAACGAATAAATTAAGATAAACAAAATAATTTTTAGCTCATTATGCTACTTTTATTTTAAACAAATAAAGTTAAATTCCACGCGGACGAAGTCGCGGGAACAGCTAGCAAATAAATATCCCTCGACAATTTCGACAACGCCATCTAGTACCAAGCTAAGCAGAGCTTGTGTTACGGGTTCCAGACAACTGATATAAATGTTTAAATATATTTTTTTTTTCTAAATACATACATAGTATATATAGGAGACACCCAGACCAGTACCAGGCCATACTCATAAATAAAGTTATTTATTTTGCATCGTGCAAGGAATCGAATCCGCGATCATCTGAAACTATATAATATAGAATATTATATATATATTATATGACATAGAGCTATATAGTTTTTTCGTTTTCATTTTACACGTTAAAGTGTTTTATTTTATTATGTATAATTTTCTTACACATACATACATACTTGTTTATTGCATTTTGTTTGTAATATTTTGATAAGAATAATGATTATATCTAAACTTTTATAAAAATATATATCTTTTTCATAAAGTACAAGTTTTAGTACAAAGCTATTTTGGATTTCGCCAGAATTCTTTAATGTAATTCACTTTGTACTGGTATTGGAGGAGCAGACGAGTCCTGGCTTATTTTTGGCACCTTTAATAAAAGCTGAATCGTTTTAATTCCAATAACCTTTTGAGAGCAAAGATCTCCACTAAAATATAATAAATATAGTAATAAATGAAATTGTTTTATTTTTAAATACACAACAAATTCTATTGAATTATAATTCAAGAGCATTCCAAATGAGTTTAAGATTAATAAGTGACAGTAATGATTTGTATTTCTAAATAAATTTAAAAATGGAACGGATATTAGAGAATTGTATTTAAGAGTAATAAGTAATAAGTGACAGTAATGATTTGTATTTCTAAATAAATTTAAAAATGGAACAGATATTAGAGAATTGTATTTAAGTAATAAGTGACAGTAATGATTTGTATTCTTAAATAAAGTTAAAAATGGAAAGGATGTTATTTAGGTTTTTGTTATGACCGTTATCTGCACGTGGATTTTAGTGAAATTTATTGAAAATATTTTCTTATATACATATGTTTCATTTATAAAATAATACAGTTGTGTACAAGTAAATCTTACTAACCATCAATTTTAATATATAATGTTATTTTAAGTACCTTTTATTATCTGACATTATTGACAAAACTCTATTACTGTCGCGCGAGTTCTCTAATAAGAAAAAATAACGTACTGAAGTGTGCGATTTAAAAGTAAGAAAAGAAAATAATAAGAAAGAAGAAATATTTATCCCATAATGTTCGTATATATTTAAAATTGCATAGACCAATGTTTCTTCAAGGCCGACATCGACAACCTTCAAAACTTGGCTACACCATACGCTTAAGAGGAGTGTGTCCACACAATAATATTACCATGTAAGTAATATTTTCAATATTCGTTCTATCTCTTTCAGAGGCCTCTGCATCTTCTCTCACCCAAGCGCAATAGCTATACTTATAATCGAAAATTTTCTGTATTACGGTATTTTTTCATTATAATTCCAATATCTATCAATTTATTTTTTATTTTTATACTACTTCAGAATGATTGACATGCGAATGAGGTAAATATAAGTTTTGGTGAAAATCGGGTTATTCGGTTACGTGTAATTCCTAAACAAAATTGTTTAATGAAATTATCACTAGTGTGAAACGTCGTTTTAGTTGCCTTATGCTAGGAAAGAAAGAAAATAGGTTATTTGGTACATAACAATAATAAAAATAATGGACATTTCATCGAGTTTAATTAGTTTGTCGTGTTTTTCTATAAATATTGTTTCATTCGTGGAAACTGCCAAACTGAAGAGAAAATGCCACTACATATCCTATGTGGTTGTAGCCCACTCATGCGTAAACGAAATATCTCCTTTGGAAAGTTTACACTTTTTCCTAAGAAGATAAAAACCATCGCTCCTAAGAATATCCTTCAATTCTTGTCCCTAACGGGTCTAGGTAGCGAAGGGCGAGCATAATAGATCTACGTAGGTCGCAGTGCTACAGGTGCTACACATCTGACAATAGCCCAAGCAACCCAATAAAAAATAATTCTTGATGGAATAAAGTATTGGTTGTATCGTTAGAAATTTGATAGAGGGCACCACTGAGTTATGCTGTATGATATGAGATAGCAGCGACATATTTTCCACACTACATTTCTAAGGCGCCTCATGGTGGCGTGGGGCAGATGGGACTAGCGGGGAGATAGTACAATCAACAGGATATTCAGTTGAACAATTACCTAGCACCATTGTGAGTTAATACAATAAGTTATTGCGGAAAATATTAATACTAGGATGTCTTATATGAAGATACAACGTGTTGACATACAAGATATTGGAATGAGTAGTCACGCTCACTAAAATGTCCAGACATGTGACGGCGTGGTGGGCCGGGTCATTGAGCTCCCCAAAATATGGTAAAATCTGGCTCATTCGTCATACTCGTGAACGAGTGCTGGTTGTAGGGACTGGTCTGCTCTTATCACTACGACTGATTTAATCTTAATGTATATTTATATTTGACCCTAATAAATTAGTGCTGGTTTGTAGTTTGTATTCACACGTTTCGACTTGTAAATGTGAACTTACAAGGATTATTTAAAAGAGCAGCACACAAGTTTCTTGCCCGTTCTTCTTTTAATGAGACAGGTTTCCGAATGAGCGGTAGATAAATTTTTTTTTTATGACTATTCAAAAGTGCTTAAATTAAGTTTATTTGAATAAATGATTTCCTATTCTATTCTACTATGAAAATTCAGTACAATAACAAATACAGGTGGATGAAATGTTGTCGGGTACATGCAGCCTTAATGCCTCTACTGTAATCTCGAGGGACAACCCTCAGCAGGAAGCTCATTCCACAACCTGAGCGTACGCGGAAGGAAACTCTAAAACCGCAATGTACAAGACGGTTTAAGTTTTACAATGTGAGCGTGAACTCCCCAGGTGATGTCGGTGTTAACCTAAGATATCTAAGTTTCGACTTAACCTACATTTAATATCAAGTTCTTTTCTAACTTTATATGTATGTTATTTCTCAAATAGTGGTAAATAGATTATCTTTCTCGACGTTTCGACTAGGTTGTCTGTTATGTATACATCCCTTTATTCAAATTTATTACAGAATCTCATGATATGTAAAATTTATCGTCAGTTCGGAATGATTTCGAGATGAGAAGAAACAAGAAAGTCAGCTCGTATTCTTCGACTGATGATCTGGTTAAGATTGCTGGAAGACATTGAATGAGAGCAGCGCAGGACCGATCGTTGTGGAGATCTTTGGAGACCTTTGTCAGCAGTGGACGTCATCCGGGCTGCGATCATGATGATGATGATGATTCTTTTCGAATAAACCTTGTACATGTTTATAATATTACAGATTTTTTAAAAATTCAAATATAGGAGAATAGAGTGACCACCAGCATATGCTATTGCAAAAGCAAATAGTGCAATCAGTTTTCATAACCCGAATAAACCAGTCTCAAGCAGCACCCGTTCACGAGTATGACGGGTGAGCCATCCATCATTGCACTCAACCATATTAAAGATACTATAAAATTATTCGTGTTAAGACCAACACACACTTATGAAATTTTGTGTGTAAAGTCAATAGTCAAGAATAGGGTATAAACAATTTTTTATAACCCTATATATATATATATATATATATAAGTAGTCAGAGGAAGCATGACTACTTCGTTATATCGTGGTATGGGCATGTAATGCGTAGGAATGAAGATCATATCCTAAGAACGGTGTTACATGTAAATGTGGATGGTTATAAGGATAGAGGAAGACCGAAAAAGAGATGGATGGACTGTGTGAAAGATGATATGGTGAGAAAGGGAGTAAATAACGAGATGACTGCGAACAGAGATGAATGGAAGAGAAAAACATATTACGCCGACCACAAATAAATGGGATAAGGAAGAAGCAGATGATGATATCTTGTTTTAAATACAGTAATGAATAAATAGCTTCCTATGTATGAGGTATATTAAACCCCAAACTAGTGTATATATAAAATAGCATATTATAAATATAGATATATAGTAGATGGTGTACTAAACGCGAAAGTTCAAAATTAACAAAGATTAAATATAACTAATAAATAGGATACTTCGCAATAAATTAAAAATCATCGTTTATATTGCCTCAAATAATAAATTCGAGTCCGTTGCTTTAGTTCGCAGATGTTACGCCAAAGCTTTGTGAAGTCTAAATTAGAAATGTTAAAGTTATTTCCAAATCTGAGAAGAGTTTTGTTATTAAGTAGCCTTCAAAATTATGGGACAATTGTAATGAAAATACAGTTGTTATGAATATTGTTATAGCTATATATAACACGGTCAGAGAGACAAATAAAATAAAAAAATAAAAGTTGGCTACCATTATCCGATAGGTTCAGATCGGACGACCCGTGCCGATAATGCAGAATCGAAACGGGCCTTATTTGTTAAATTATTATTAAAGCTAATATAGAACCACTCTATTTTTTAATGTAATAGGAAAGAAATTATCTGGTGATAGTAAGTGCTTATAGGATAACACCAAAGATATCACGACATCGCGTGATGCTGGTAGCACCACAGATGCATTCCAGATAATTAGTATAAAACAAAGTCACTGTCGCTGTCTGTCCGTCCCTATGTATGCTTAAATCTTTAAAACTACGCAATCGCTTTTGAAGCAGTTTTTTTAAATAGATGGAGTGATTTAAGAGGAAGGTTTATATATATAATACAGGCACACCCATGCAAAGCCAGGGCGAATAGCTAGTAACTTATATATCATACCTCCATAACCTGTAACTTCTGCTTTATCACTCTATCTTTGTCTTCTCAGTCTTCAACCGTAATATACTCTACAAAGCTAGCCGTTAGGCAGCTGAAATAAGTGAATCAAAGGCAGACGACTTTGTTCAAAGTCTACAAAGTCGCCTTGGATGTTGTATAATAGAAATATAAATTATACAAAAAAAAAAACTTAATATAAGAATAATATTTCTTTTAATAATCATTGTTTTTGAACATACCACTTTTCGGCAGACTTATCACAAGAAGAATAAGCAAAAAAGCTTGCGTTTGGCCATTATAAATAAATAAATTTCAATATTAAACTTTTAGGAATGTTAATTAAAATATGAATTAAAAAAATAAGTATATTGTTGTATTAATGATGGGAGGATTTGATTGTATTCTTATTATTTAGGTTTATTTAAAAAAATAGCACAGATTATTTTTATTTCGAATATTCTTATTAAGAAATACTTATTTAGAATGTAACATTATGTAAATACGTAATCTAAAAACTTTAAGCAAAATAAGTGCTTTATTTACTTGCCTTTGAAAAACATCTCGCTTAACAAAGCCGCTGCTTGTCACAAACATACGAATATGATAAATGTCTGTCTGTACTTAATTATGTATTGTTCTGGATTACCATCAAAGTTGTCATTCCTATCATAATACAAGTACAGACAGATTGACATTTATATTTTAACTGAGGTAGAATTTGTACAGTCATCTGGTTGATTACGTTATTTATTACTGACAGACAGACTAACTTTTACACATGTTATATCGTAACATAGATTATGGAGCGAGAAGGGTTGTTAGTAATATGAATTAGGAACCCCTGGAATCCATCATCAGAAATCCCTGTCGAATTTGTCACTTTGGACGACCTCGGTGGTCTAGCGGTCTAGCACACCGCATTACGTCCGATGGTCGCGGGTTCGATTCCTCGCACGGCACAAACATTTGTATTCATGAGTATAATTGTTTGTATCGGTCTGGGTGTTTTCTATGTATAATATGTATGTATTTACGAAAAAAAAAAATGATTTATGTATCTGTATCAGTTATCTAGTACCCATAACACAAGCTTTAGCTAGCTTAACTTGGGACTAGATGGCGCTGTGTGAATTGTCCTGAGATTATTATTATTATTATTATTATTACTATGGGACAACTAACCTAACTTCATGCTCACTTTATTATCCTCATTGGTAACCTTACTCCATATTGTACCCTATTTTAATTAATTTAAATTCCTGTAATACAGTGGTACAACAAAGGGTATGATAATAACACCTCTGGATAATTCCCGTCTCCTCTCCTATTGTTAGCAGAGCTGGTGTTATGGATACTACACAACTGATGTAAATACTCAGTTACTTTTTTTAATACATACACAACACACACATTGACGACCTCGGTGGTCTAGTGGTCTAGCACACGGCCTAAGACCGATGGTCGCGGGTTCGATTCCTCGCACGGCACAAACATTTGTATTCATGAGTATGATTGTTTGTATCGATCTGGGTGTTTTCTATGTATAATATGTATGTATTTACAAAAAAAAATATCTATGTATTTGTATCAGTTATCTAGTACCCATAACACAAGCTTTAGCTAGCTTAACTTGGGTCTAGATGGCGCTGTGTGAATTGTCCTGAGATTATTATTATTACTATTATTATTATTACATTATTTAAATTATTAACCGGGTCTTAATATAACCGTGAAATCCAGTCATAAATAAATTCAAGCAAAGTTCAGTAGCATCAAGTCAATAAGTGTACGGATACCGTGAGTGCTGTGTGTCGCGAACTTTCGTTAAACAATCTAGTGACGGTAGATGAAGAAAAAACTGCTGTCACCTATCTACATTGACATCGCTGTTACTCCAGTCAGCTCGTGACCACGGCTAGTGCAACCTAGTCGAAACGTCGAGAGAGGTAAATACCTTTATTTGCCATAAAATTATTCGTGTTAACACTTTAGTTAATAATTTGAATAAAGTAACCACCTAGTTATCTGAAATCGTATTAAAGACACAAAGTGACATATTTCAATTATATATACTGATAGCAACAACAAATCTCATACGTAATAAGATAAATCTGGACAATGTATTAAGAATATTTATACAGCTATAATATTATGTGAGTAGGAAATATAAATTTCTGGCCGTTTGTTAAAGTCGACGGTGAAAAACCGTTTCTTTTGCATAAATCATAACGGGAAGTTAATATGGATTAAGTTTAACGTCAAACATTTCATAACGCGTTACTCTTTTTGTGTAATTTGAATTGTTTTGTAATATTTTTTAGCCTCCAATTCAAAATTCCAAATCTGTATATACATTTAACCATAAACTAAATTGATGAATTCAATGGTTGTACTATATTATAACAATACATGCGTTATTACACATATAAACCTTCCTCTTGAGTAAATCTAATCCTCCAAATAAAGATGGGATGGGACACTGCATGTTGTCAACTCACCCGGCCGGCCAGCGGTGGTTCTGGGCCAGACGGATAAGGTCTGCCTCGGTGTCACTGTTAGGCAAATTGTAACATCTCGGCTGGAGTTGTACAAAAATGGAAATTAAATAAATATTATAATATTAAAGTAAATTAAAAAAGGCACGGACGAATATGTCTGTGGAAAAATGTATTTAAATAAAAAAAAAAAACCTTCCTCTTGAAACACTCTACCTATTGCAGAAAACTGCATTAAAATCCGTTACGTAATTTAAAAGACATAAGCGAAAAGACAGCGACAGCGACTTTGTGTTATACTATGTTAACATTTGCATATTCTCCTTAGGTTATACATAGATGGATATTTCACGTAAGATCCCCGTATGTAGGTTATTTATGAAATATACAAATGAAGGCTGAATAAAGTCCCAATTTAGTTTCAAATGTAAATTGAAAAGAGCTTTACTGGAAAAACAAATTTTAAGTAATTGAGAAACTGAAGATTAACATAACATACGTGTATCATAATCTCATGGGTGCCTATGGGCTTGTACTCGTATATACTATTACATACTGTGATTATGAGCGGTGATACGGATTGGCTTTTCTTTTTATCTTGTAATTTTTTTTTTTTAATTTTTTTTTTTATTTTGATACTGTTATTGTAACTGATTTCGGTTTTTGTGAGCATTGAATATTGTAATTCATTCTATATATATTTATATTTGTGTATCCTAGATCTTATTTAATATATTTTTTTTGTGTTTAAATTATATGTATCTGTATGTAGTAAAAAACCCGCATCTTAGTTTTTTTTTTTATGAGTAATGGGGGCTGCCTGAAAACCAGCGCTGTATAGGTGCACCTCATTAAGGTTGTGCTTATATCAGCAACACCTGAGGCAGCTCCTATTGCCAACTTCCATGTTATTATTTATTTCTTGTTTTGTGTCTTATTGTAAATTGTATTATTTGTGTTATGTTGGCAATAAATCAATTATCTATCTATCTATCTATCTAAAGTATAGTTATATGCCTTGAGTACAGATCATAGACATGAAATTTCTATTGGAAAATCAAATTTCCACTGTATAACTGTCCGTACTTTTTTTTTAAAGGATGACAATGGAATGGTGCACCCGCATGCGCTAACGGTTTACGCTGGCGGGGCACCAGTGGGGGATGATAAGATGAACATGAGGTCAGGTCAGTTAGCCCATCGTGACAAATTCACCGGAATGTATCACGATGGTTTCCAGGGGGAACCGCGTGGAGGTCGATCTGATATGGTACATAGCAATGGGAACATTAGTCCAAATTACTAACATTGTTTTATCTATATATTTTCATTTCCATACATTATCATAGCATACACCTACACCTCATCAGAAGCATCAAATTCAAATTCAAATTCAAAATATCTTTATTCCTGTAGGTCTATTACAGACTCTTATGATATGTCAAATCTACCGTCAGTTCGGAATGATTTCGAGATGAGAAGAACTGACAAGAAACTCAGCTCGTATTTTTTTTTAATGTTGTACATATTTACAATAATACTATTTCATTTAAATTCAAATTTGGAAGAATAGAGTGACCACCAGCATATGATATATAAAAAAATAAAAAAATCTAATCAGTGTTCGCAACCTGAACAGACCAGTCCCCACAAGCAGCACCCGTTCACGAGTATGACGGATGAGCCAGCCATCATTGCACTCAACCATATTAGAGGGAGCACATCGACCCGGCCCACCACGCCGCCACAAGTTTGAACTTTATAGCGAGCATGACTGTTTCAAGTTACTCCACTACGTCATTTATATTATTTACAGCATAAACTGTACCAATCACAGTTTTCACCCATTACAATATTTAATTTACATTATTTAAATTACAATATTGTCATCAACAGCGCACGTTCACGCAGGCAGCAGGACGTACACAATTTATATATTTTAAATTAATTTCTAGAAGGTTCCACTCATCAGAAAATCAGCGTTTGGGCATTACAGCCCAGACACAAAGCTGAGTGGAAACCAATTTGGTCGCAGCTGTATATTTAAAATAATTCGTTATAATTTCTTGTAATATGTTGTATGACTGTTTTGTATGCGTCAAATAAATATTTTTTTCTTTCTTTCTTCTTTCTATTATCAGGTGTTTAATTAATTAATTTATTTGATTCATGTAACTTAATGGCAGACCAACAGAGATAGCTCCTTATTATTCCGAAATTATGCATAAATTCAAAAGAATTGTATTTGAGAAATGGAAAACCCATTTTGATAGTATATCTCATTCTAAGGGCATTTGGTACAAAACTATACCGAAAGAACCTCCCCGGGTGCCTTGGTGCAATTATGTGAAGGGTACACGTTCTTACATTGTAAAAATGCATAGACTCCGTTCTGGACATTATCCATCGGCAAAGTTTGCATACCTGATGAAAAAAAGCAATTCACAAAATTTTGAAGTATGTGGTACAATAGAGGATGTTTATCATTTGCTGATGGAGTGTGTCAGGAACGAGAGTCTACGACATGGAATAACGTCAGACCATGAAATAAATATATTAGATGTTGGTGCCATACAAACTGTTTTAGCCGATCCTTCGGGCGATGCGGCTAAGGCAATTTGTTCACTGGTGAGGTAATGGAGTGATTGGTTTTATGGTACAATGGGACTGACATGTACTTAGATGGTACAAAAGTCCTTAATTTAAAAAGAAATTAAAAAAAAATGCAACTTAATATTATTTATATAATAATATTGGGCTATATTATATATACTTTACGGATATATCTGATAATGTGGTTATCATGTATGTTCATATGTTTTTATTGGAATTAAACACGAGTGAAACCGCGGGCACAACTAGTTGTTATTGTAAACGCGAAAGTTTGTGAGTATGGATGTTTGTTACTCTTTCACGCAAGAACTAATGAACGTATTTTGATGAAACTTTGCAGTAATATAGATTACGCATGAGAATAACACATAGGATATATTTTTTATTGAAATCTAATACGGGTGTAACTGCGAGCACAGCTAGTTGTTATTACGAACACGAAAGTTTGTGTATGGATGGGTGTTACTCTTTCACGCAAAAACTGCTGAACGGATTTTGATGAAACTTTACAGTAATATAGGTTATATATCAGAATAACATATAGGCTATAATTTAAAGATATATTATGTTAATGGGGCGAAATATAATGATCAATGTCAGGTAAATGATATGCAGACGAAGTTGCGCGAGTCAGCTAGTGATAGATACAATAAATAGACAACTAATTACGTAAAGGTACAATAGGACGTTATAACTGGCCACCAGTCGCTAGTTTGAATATTTATATATCTATACATATAAATAAAATTGGAGTGTCTGTTTGTAATATTGAAATAACCGTTGTTTACTACATGCATATGAATATAAATACTGTACACACACCAAAAAACCAGTTTTATAAATTTTTGTCTGTCTGTCTATCGGTCTGTTTGTTCCGGCTAATCTCTGAAATGGCTGGACCGATTTTGACGGGACTTTTATTGACAGGTAGTTAATGTAATAAGTAGTAACTTAGGCTACATATATTTTAGAAACATTATTTTATTTAAGAAAAATAAAGTATAATTCCACACGAATGTGTTACAAATATTCCATTCTAATAAAAAAACTTATGTAGATTTATATACGTGAACGAGCATATTTCACTAACTTTAACACGATTAAGGAAAAATTAAACTTGTATTTAAATTGTTAAGGTGGCAGATCATTAACAGAACACTAATTAAATAAGTTGAGTACGTACTACTGGAGTTACCGAGCTACGAAAACATTTAATTCTACAGTTGCTTCATTATATAGTATAAAACAAAGTCGCTGTCGCTGTCTGTACTTATGTATGCTTGAATGTTTAAAACTACGCAACGGATTTTGAAACGGTTTTTTTAATAGAGGGGCTGTTCAAGTATTACGTAAGCAGATTTATCACAATTATTTACCCCTCATCCCCCGTTGTCAGCAAAAGTAAGCAAACCCCTCCCCCATGCTTACGTAAACATTTCTCAATTAATGTATTGTTTTTTTAACAAAGACAATGTGAGGGTTTTATATATATAATTACGACCGATGACGTAATCATCATACACCCCCATGTCATCCAAAATAAGCAAAGAAAAGACCCCCGCCCCCTATAGGCTTACGTAATACTTGAACGGCCCCAGATAGAGTGATTACGTATATATATATATATATATATATATATATAAACATGTACAAAGTCGCTGTTCGTAGTTTAAAACAAACCTGTACCTATGTATGCTTGAATCTTTAAAACTACGCAACGGGCTTTGAAGCAGTTTTTTTTAATAGAGTGATTCAAGAGGAACGTTTATATATATAATATATGTACACCCGTGCAAAGCCGGGGCGAGTAACTAGTAATTTAATATATGATACAAACACTATGGATATCACGTTATCATGCGAAACCCGGATGTTATCGTAATTCCAGATTTCTTTTTTATACTACTATGGTGGCAAGCATACGACCCGTCTGCTGGTATATGGTTACCGTAGCCTATGGCCGCTTGAGATATAAGGAAACCTTAATATATCCTTCTTGAAAATGAATGAATATGATGATGGACCGTAAACTTGATTGTTACCATCATGGTATAAAAAACAACAGAAAAACGGTCAGAAATAAAAATTTACATACAGGTTTTTTCAGCCTGATCTGAACTCGCGATCTAATCGGCGTAATACAGAATAGTAAACCACAAGGCTATAAGGTTTTCCATTCCAATAAAAAGGCATATTAAAACTGAGCCCTCTCCATCCATTCGTACATTAACCTATAAGTTAAGGAAGCCATGAATTTAATGGCGAGATAACAAAGAATTATCCGTTCTGAAACTCGCCTCCAAGTCTTAAGTAATTAAATCTGAATCTGTAAACACTTCACGCCTTCTTTGCGCAAAGTTGGGGCGTAAATGATAACAAAATTTAATGCATAATTTCAACGCTTGGCGCATAATCGAATTTGTCAGTTATACGTCCCGTTGTCAGCTGGACTGAATAACTTTTGTTGAAAGACCACTGTGCTTTGTGTGCGACATTTGCGTGGGATTAAAATTGTCACAGTTCTTATGTATTCTCAAATTGGCAGTGGGCGAGCCTACCGCCATCTCTCGGATCAAATTAGTAAGGATAATACCCCAAAATTTGAAATAGAAATTGATAAAAGTTTTCTGACACTACTCAGAATTAAACTCACGAACTTTATTGTACAAGATGTGGCGGTAAACAACTAAAACATGACACTGTTTTAAATAAGATTTCGTAACGATATAAATATTACTGTATAATAATTTATGTATGAATATATTTTTTATAGCCTCGGTGGTCTAGAATCGAACACCTCGGCACACCACTTTACTTCCAATGGTCGCAGGTTCGATTCCTCACAAGAAACAAACATTGTATTCATGAGTATGATTATTTATATTGAATATATTTAATCGAATTAGGTGTTATTTTGCGGAAGTCCATTTCACTACTCGATGGATTTTTATTATTTTGTTTAATTCCGCTACAATTAACATGTGTGAGACTACGAATATTTGGAATTTGATCACCACTGGAGAAGGTCGTAGCGCTGGTCAGGTTTCCACACTGAATATTCGTATTCGTCTGGGTGTTTTCTATGTATATTGTTTGTGTATTTGTATATGTTTGTATTTACATAAAAATGAATCTATGTATTTGTCAATATCAGTTGACTAGAGCGCATACAAACTTTACTTCGCTTGGAACTAGAATTTGAGTTTGTATATTACAATTACAAACAACAAATTACAAAAATATATTACAATTTGTGAATTTTAATGTATATTTAAATATATATTTAATCATTATTTTATTTTATTATATATATAGATAATATATTATTTGGAGTTCTAGTTGCCTAAAAAAACTAATAAATACCTAATTTAACAACTTTACTTAGAGTTTTATAAATGTGTGTAAAATAAAAAAAACAACTTGCATTTATTTAAATTATTAACACGAATAATTTTATGGCAAATAAAGGTAAATACTTCTCTCGACGTTTCGACTAGGTTGCATTTAGCAATGCCAATTTCAATATTAGACAAAAATATTTTTTTGTGAATAATTTAATGATCTACTAGCTAAATATATAATGTGAAATTTAAATAAATAAATTCATATTCATATCTTCATCAACAAGTAAATGAAAGTTTAAAATGAAGATAATAAATCTAATTTACCAAAATCCTAACCTCCAAAATTGTGAACCTCATTCTTTCTGCAGTATATTAAAAATATTATTCAAATGAAGCACGACCAACATCAAATACCTGCCACATACTGGCCGTCATAAGCTAATGTTTGTCGACCGGGCTTTGCTTGCAAAGCTCTCGAATAGCGGAATACGCTGAATCTAGGGGAAGGGAAATATTTGCGTTTTCCCTTCAGCTCGAAGCGACGCTCCGACGAGCCTAAACAATTTTTAATCCGATGCACAGAAATCTGTTGAAATTTAACAATCAATTGTTTTTATTTACCAGAGCGTGTAATAATTCTGTATCTATACAGAATTATTTAATTAATGTTATACTATATAATGGATTTATAAAATTTTGTTTAATTCCGCTACAATTAGTATGTATAAGATCACACATGTGAGTAAAGTGTTTTTTTTTTTATAACACAGGGGACAAACGAGCATGCGGCTCACCTGATGGTAAGTGATTACCGCCGCCCATGAGCACCCGCAACACCAGGGGAATTGCAAGTACGTTGTCGTGGTGTGCTAAAACGGCACACCACTTTACTTCCGATGGTCGCGGGTTCGATTCCTCGCACGGTACAAACATTTGTATGGATACTACTGGAATACTGGACTATGATGTCTGATGTTTTCCATGTATATAATGTATGTAATTAAAGAAATGTATCTAAGTATTTATATCAGAATCCATAGATCACAAATATTCAATGCAGAAACTTGACTACCGTTACGAGCTTCTCAATTGGTGATCAAATTTGTTATTGAATCTACACTCATATTGCGACACGTGTCTCACCTCTGAACGAGGCATCATGAGGCATTGAATAGAGTTTGAATATAGCTTGGAAGCCTTGTTCGGCGACCAAACGAAGATTAAATAAATACAAAATTGTTAGAGTTATTAAAATACTAACTACTTTGTATATTAATTTATTTATTCTTAACATCTTTATATTCGACACAATACCTAATTGTGTTAAATTTAAAATTACGATATTATTATATATATCTAAATGTATAATTTAAAAAATTTCAAATAATCTTAAATTAATAATAATCGAAAATTCTTGACTTCATCAATAATATCTTCTAACAGTACAACCTCTCCCACAATTGGCTAAGATCCGTGTGTGTGTTTATAAATTTAAAAGAAGGTAATACTCACCATATTACCTTCTTTTAAATTTATAAAAGATAAAGATGAGAAAGAAAGGATAAAAAAATAATTATATAATAACCGTCCCGATACTAATAATAAAAATAAGTAAATGTAGCATCAGAATATAGTTAAAATAATACTAGTAATATTATATAATATTTGATGTTTGCAGCAGCGCGGGTAGATGGATTTGAAGCCATAATGCGTAAAAGAGCTGCATCACTGGGGGGAGCTCAAACAGCATCCTAACAACTGTTGCGAATATACCTGATTGTCCGCTCCAGAGGCACTGGATAACGTTGCATTGTGGACCCAGTGCTTCTGGACGTGGACACAGATATATGAATTAAATATATCTACGTATATGTATATTATAAGTTACTAACATAGTTTTATAAGTTTTTACTAACACAATATGGATGTAATCCGAATTAAAATCAAATAAATAAATAAAATTAACATCTACAGGAATTATTCCTAAAACACTACATAAAGCAATAGACGATCTGAAATTAAATAAACTCTACATTCCACTACAAAAGGCTGTTATTTTAGATACATGTGCAATAGTCTCTCGCTTCCTAAATGCCACAGAATAAACCATCAAGCAAAATAAAGTAACGAGAGACTTGGCATGTCACGTCCCCGGTACTAATCACCAGCTTAAGCTGTGAAAAACAGATAATAATACTAAAAAACATACAAAAACTCACAGTACCGAATACCTGTGGGATTACTAGAAAATTTCTGTCTTCTTCAATAACATCTTCTATGGAAAACAGATATATGTAAAGAGTGATGTTTTTCTTTATCATTACAGTAAACAAGAAACTCTGAATTGAGATCCATAACAGCTGTTTTCCGTTCAATACGGACGGTTGCAAAGCTGGGCTTACAGCCGTATGTTTATAGGTATGTGGTTTAAAGTATAAGCTCATAGCGGTATATATATTTATTAATTACAATAATGAATAGACGTTCTAATACATAGTGAATGTAAAAATATCGAATACAAATTACTGTGACAGTTATTATGGGGAAAAGAGGCAGATATTAAAAATATATTCATATTACAAAGACGTGCCGTTCGAGCAATCTACTGTATGAGGAGTCGTGACTCATTAAGAGAGAAATTCAAAGAGGCAAATATTCTCACCGTTGCTTCTCAATTTATATATTCAAATATCCTATATGTTCATAAAAATCTTGACTTATTTCCAAAAAACAGCAATATTCATAATATTAATACTAGATTTAAAGACAAACTTGCTGTCCCCAAGTATCGTTTCGATAAAGTTAATAGGTCTTTTATGGGAATAGGTATAAAAATTTACAATAAGATACCAAAGGATATGTTGGAATTACCCTTAAATAAATTCAAAACATCTGTTAAATCATATTTACTGAGTAAAGCCTATTACTCACTAAACGATTACTTGAATGACGAGTGTGCATGGCAATAGTTGTTCATGCACTGAATTTTCATTTAATGTTAGACATAAACACCTATATAAATATACATTGTAAATAAACTGGCTTTAAAAAAAAAGTAATTCAATTGAATTTCTTGCCAGTTCTTCTCAATTGGATCTATATACCGAACTGGACGGTAGGGAAAAAAAATAAAATTAGAATGTAAAAATTTGACGTTCATAAGCGGCTAAAATGTCCTACATGAATAAATGATTTTTGAATTTGAATTATATACTAGCGGTGATAGTTACGATACTTAATGTAATGGTCATATTTTTATTAAATATTATTGTCGAAATTCGACTATAATTAATTTAAATTACGAGTTCCTTCAATACATTCAATAAGAAATTACAGAGTATTAGGAATATGCTCACGACTCGTCCGTTCTGTTCGCGGGCTGTTCGTATAATCCATTGTTTGTCTAATGCACTGTTCACAGGCCGCCATCTTGTGCCCCACTAATCTTGTAAAACGCGAAGTAATTTCCTTCATTTCTTAATATTTGTATTTTGCTTGCATATTTGCCTTCCAGTATTTTTTATTATAGTTATTAGTTAGTAGACAGTACAGTATTAGTTATTAGAAAAATATCATCATTATTACAAAAATATACTAATATATACAGCGTGGTGTAATGTTATGAGGCATGAGGTGACACTTCATGATTTATTTGTTTATTGTTGTATCTAGGTAGTAAGGATACAGGTGAAATAATTGTACTATTTATTATACATTAGTAAGTTTATTTGGTATGTGTTACATGGCTTATTAGTAACGCGTACATTCGACGCGGAGTCGTATCGTAGACTGACTTTACACTTACCTTAAATCTATGTTATTTCGAGAGGTAAACTAAAGGGAGTATCCCGAGTGTTGACAAAAATATTAAGTGTAGTTATTAATAAGTGTAGGCACATATATAATAAAAATCATTAATTTTAAAGCTTCTCCGCTACCTCCCACAACTTGTGGCACAAAGTTTATTTCCATACACTTTGTGTTATTGCGTGCGAATGCCAGATGACACGAATGAAGATTTGTGGCGCTTGTTAAAGGGGGGTTAAAAACGGAATAATTTGCATAAATTTGTTCTGGAACGTTCCACAACGTATCCGCAGCGGTACTCGTATATCCTTCATCCACAGGCCTCGTGATGCAACGTGCTGATATTAATGCTCTGTATGGATTGGATAGGATTTTATGTATGATGCACTAGCAGTAGTCCCGACTTTGTCTGTACATTTTCATCCCCCATATCAACCCTTTCAAATTTTTTTGCAGATAAAAAGATAGCAGTTCCGTCGAAGAATTACATGTATAATAGACTAACTATTGTCCCGACTTCGACTGCACTAATTTTCATCCCTAATATCAGCCCTTTCAGATTTTTTTGCGGATAAAAAGATAGCAGTTCCGTCGATGAATTACATGTGTAATAGACTAACCATTCTTCCGACTTTGTCTGCACTATTTTCATTGCCTTTTTCAGACAATTTTTTAAAGATAGTCATGCTCGTTATTTCATTAATATCTGTCCGTACGTTATTAGCCATCAAATGTTTTAAAATTTATAATTTGGTCGTATTTTTTATTATATATTTAATCGAATTAGGTATTATTTTGCGGAAGTCCATTTTACTACTCGATGGATTTTTATTATTTTGTTTAATTCCGCTACAATTAGCATGTGTGAGACTACGAATATTCGGTGTAGAGACCTGACCTTCTCCAGTGGTGATTAAATTCCGACCGTTATTGAGTCTACACCCATATCGCGACACGTGTTTCGCCTCTGAACGAGGCATCATCAGGCGTTAATTAGAGTTCGGGTACAGCTCGGAAGCCTAGTGTTGACTCATCGGTAGCCGATGTTTGATGAATTTGATCGCCACTGGAGAAGGTCGTAGCGCTGTTCAGGTTTCCACACCGAATATTCGTAGTCTCACACATGTTAATTGTAGCGGAATTAAACAAAATAATATTCATCGATCCATCCATCGAGTAGTATTTTTTAGTGTATTCAACACTAAAAAGACCGAACAAATTATTGTGTCTAATCCTCCATTGATGGGAAACATCAATAACAAACCTAATAAAATTATTTAATAATTTAGGAGGAGCCTCAGTTTCTGGTCAAGTAATAATAATTATAATATTTCATACATACCCTGGATAATTCATACAGCACCATCTAGTCCCATGCTAAGCAAGACTTGTTTTATAGGTATACAAAGAAAACACCATACCGATATACAATTATACTTATTTTCATCGTGCGAGGAATCGAACCCGTGACCGCTAGACCACCGAGACCGGTAAATATGAGTGAGTAAGTTTAAATATTCGCGTCTTTCAAATTTAACAAAAATTTTTTAGTGGTATTTCCATCGCAAAAATACCAGCGAAAATAATCACAAAATATTTTTGTGTCACCCAGGTTCGAACTCGTGTCTCTCCAATGTCAAATAAACGCGTGAAAGCCTATACGTGTGAAAATTTGTGGACACTCCACAATCCGACTAACAGAGATTTATCTCTGTAGCCTGTCAGTATGGAATGAAAATGAAACTTGAATTTAATTCACTGTAATATAAACTCTATTTTTCGTGCAGTATGATAGAACATCGCTCATGCGCGAGTCGGGCTTTATCTCGGAAGGTTCCGTACAATTTATTGCTAACTTTATTAATATTATAAACGCTAAAGTTTGTGAGTATGGATGTTTGTTACTCTTTCACGCAAAAACTACTGAACGGATTTAGATGAAACTTTACAGCAGTATAGCTTGTATATTACAATAACATATAGGCCATAAATTTAAGACCGAATCGAAACCGCGGTCACAGCTAGTGTAAAATAAAAAACAAATAATACAATTCTTTTCGAATATATTTTTAGAATAATTTAAAAAAAATTCGTGTATCTTTTTCTTAAATTTACTTAAGTCCATATACATAACTTGCTTTTGGCGAGGCTTCGCTCGCGTTAATTTATTCCCTTAGGGGTGGAATTTATCAAAATCCTTTCTTAGCGGATGCCTACTTATATGCCTACGTCATAACATCTACCTGCTTGCCAAATTTCAGCCCGATCCGTCCACTGGTTTAGGCTGTGTGTTGATAGATCACTATGTCAGTCACCTTTGAGTTATATATATCTTATATATAAAATTCTCGTGTCACAGTTTTCGTTCCCATACTCCTCCGAAACGGCTCGACCGATTCTCATGAAATTTTGTGAGCGTATTTAGTAGGTCTGAGAATCGGCCACCACAATTTTTTTTTTTATTTTAAGGCAAAACAAAGTTTGCCGGGACAGCTAGTATATAATATAAAATTAAGTCGATTTAGCACTCTGTTTCCTTACATCTTTTAGACTACACTATAGATTTAAATACAGTTTTAGCAATAGATAGAGTACTTTAAGAGGGAACGTTTATATGTTTAATACATGTACATCTACGCGAAGCTGGGGCAGATAGCTAGTTAAAAATAAATTATTTTCGTAATTTATATTTAGATTATTCTAATTAATTTTTTAATTACTATGAATGGTTCTGCGATTGATCTTACTTCATGTGGTGGGAAATGATGGCGAAACCAGGGTAGAGCGCGATTACCCAGAAGAAATCTATTCATCATAGACTTCATGAAGCAGGGGTTGTATCAATAACAAACCTAATGAAATTATTTAATAATTTAGGAGGTGCCTCAGTTTCTGGTCAAGTAATAATAATTATAATAATTCATACATACCCTGGATAATTCATACAGCACCATCCAGACCCAAGTTAAGCTAGCTAAAGCTCGTGTTATGGATAGTAGGTAACTGATACATATACATAGATATTTTTTTTTGTAAATTCATACATATTATACATAAAAAACACCCAGACCGATACAAACAATCATAATCATGCTAAGCAAGACTTGTTTTATAGGTATACAAAGAAAACACCATACCGATACGAACAATTATACTTATTTGCATCGTGCGAGGAATCGAACCCGTGACCGCTGGACCACCGAGACCGTTAAATATGAGTGAGTAAGTTTAAATATTAAGTTTAAAGATTAGATTATATTTATCCGTGATCACGAAAGCTAGAAGTATGTTCCACTCTTTGACAATGTGTTTTAGAAATTACTACGTGAACCGCTCAGTGCAAATTTGGAATTTCAACGATGTACGGAAGAAGTCCTAATATTCATCGTATAGTTAGGTAATAAAAAGGGGAAGGCATGATCAAATTATTGTTTTTTTTTTTTCTTCGACTAGCAACACCAACGATAGTTGTCATTTTCAGCTGGCCGAATTGGTGGTTTGTATTCACACACTTAAACTTAAAAATGTAAAGTAATAATAAAATTATTTAAAAGAGCAACACGCAAGTTTCTTGCTCGTTCTTCTTGTGATGAGACAGCTTTCCGAACGAGCGGTAGATTAAAAAAAAATGTAATGACTATTCAAAAGTGCTTCAATGTAAGTTTATTTGAATAAATGATTTTCTATTCTATTCTATTCTATTCTATATTCTATTCAGGTCCTGTGCGCACTCGTTGAAGCGTATCCTGTAAAAATAATGTTCTACTTACATAAATAATACTTATAATAAGAATATGAACATGATAGTTATAACAGATGGGGTCATCAGAGGAACAGTCAACTACTGTCGTGATACAACCGACTTCTCTGGATATATTTGGTTTCAACTTGGTATGAAATAGGTGTTTCTATCACCGGGAAGTCAAACAGGAACGTAAATTTACATACAAAGTTTTAAATGACAACTCAGGGTTGTATACTGGCTGCCATTTAAAGCTTTGTATGTAAATTTTCATAAGTATTAACCCGCCATTATATGTATGTAGGATTTGAAACTTGGCGGTATGAACGAATAGAATCGAATAGAATAGAAATCATTTATTCATATAAACTTACATTGAAGCACTTTTGAATAGTCATAACATTTTTTTTTTTTTAATCTACCGCTCATTCGGAATGCTGTCTCATCACAAGAAGAACAAGCAAGAAACTTGTGTGTTGCTCTTTTAAATAATTTATTCTTACTTACAATTTAAGTTTAAGTGTGTGAATACAAACCACCGATTAGCACTAGTCAATGAAATAATAATATAGAAAAAACATTCAATATACAACAACTGGTTAATATATATAATATAAGAGAAAGTAAGTCATAGTGATTAGAGCAGACCAGTCCACACAAGCAGCACCCGTTCACGAGTATGACGGATGAGCCAGCCACCACTGCGCTCGACCATATTTTAGGGAGCCCAATGACCCGGCCCACCACGCCGCTACATGTCTGGACATTTTAGTGAGCATGACTACTCAAAACACCAGACCACGTCATAGCTACTCACAATTGCCATCTGATGGTTATATTATTCACATTTCACATATGTATAATTTCACATAATGGGAACGAATGAGTATGAATGAATGGAAACAGAGGAGCAAGTGGATAGAAACGAAAGAGTGAATGGATGGGGAAAGGAATGAATGAAAAAAGAGGATGGGCATCGCTCTCTTCCTCGTGGACTGCCATATAGTTAGGTCGTTTCGTGTATAGTAAAATTTTTTTTTTTTGTAATTTAAATAAAAGGAGTTCTGTAAAATAATCATCCTGTTATTCGGGAATCCTCATTCCCACATGTATATAAATAATTCCTAATAATAAACAAATATTAAACAGTTGGATTGGAAAAAGATAGTAAAAAAAATTATATTATTTTTTATTTGTTCCTCAACAGATTTTAATACAATGATAAGAATTTGGGCATTCTGAAAAAGTGTTTTAACAAACAAACAAACTAACAAAACGATAATGCAAGGTGAATATTTACAACTTTTTCGGTAGGGAACCCTGAAACTAAACACGTTTATTTTACAGTGATATATGTAGATATTTTCAAACTAAATGAATAATGTATTCATAACCATTCTCAAAATAATACTGCAATTGATTTATCTGTTAAAACATTGTGTACATAAAACCTTTATAAAGTCTATAGGCATATTTTATAGCGACTTATCTTCAAGGATTCTACGAGCAAATTTCCCGCTCAAAAGCTCCTTAACGCGGCAAACAACCAAAATGTCTACCGGTTTCAAAATGGCCGACGCGAAATATTTACTAAATAAATACCGAAGGTCTTTCGCATATTTGCGGCGGTCTCTCGCCTCCATAAAGAAGATTTTAATTTAGAATTCACTACCTACAAAGCTATATTTATCATAGGATTACTCACTATTATATAATAATAATAATAATAATAATCTCAGGACAATTCACACAGCGCCATCTAGACCCAAGTTAAGCTAGCTAAAGCTTGTGTTATGGGTCCTAGACAACTGATACAAATACATAGATATATTTTTTTTCGTAAATACATACATATTATACATAGAAAATACCCAGACCGATACAAACAATCATACTCATGAATACAAATGTTTGTGCCGTGCGAGGAATCGAACCCGCGACCATCGGTCGTAAAGCGGTGTGCTAGACCGCTAGACCACCGAGGTCGTCATATATAAGCCTATACTTCTTGAAGATATTTTTTTCTTTTTGAAAAGTCCATGGAGTTATTTTTTCAAGGTAAGTATTTAAGGGTTGAGTAATGTTTTTTTTACCTGTATTTCAGTTTAAGGGGCCAGATATTGGTAGGGAAGCATGATAACTTCGTTTTTAAGGAATTAATAATGAGAAGTAGGTTGTAACGTATCACTCATGATATGCTATGATGCTATGTCAAAAACATATCAGGAAACAGGTCTATAAGGGAATTAGTTTATAAAAGCAAACAAAGCTGTGGTAACAGTTATTGTAAAATATATATAGATATAGAGAACACTCAGACCAATTCCAATGATCATATGATATATATAAATAAAATTGGAGTGTCTGTTTGTAATATTGAAATAACCGTTTTTTACTACATGCATAACATAAGTATAACACCAAAATAACATTTTTTAGAATCATAGTCTGTCTGTTTGTTCCAGCTAATCTCTGAAATGGCTGGAACGATTTTGACGGGACTTTTATTGGCTAATGTAATAAGGAGTAACTTAGAATTATTTTAGAAAAAATCTTTTATTTTATATAAATAAAGTTAAATTCGAGAACAACTAGTCTTGAATATAAATATGATGCCCCCAATGAAAATCAGCGCTGTGGTATAACATGATATACTACAGTACAAATGATGAGTTCCCACTCAGTCACTTTCAGCGTAACACAGTTCTAGATTTTAACTGTAAATTTATACGGGTACATAGTACAAGTATTATTGTACACTCTACTGATATTGATGTAATGCTGAATAAATGTTTTTTTACTATTATTATTATTAAAAATTTGTTATTAAATAATTAGAGCTAAGCTTCTTCTTAGTTCTTGGCTCGAAAGCACTCCGAACTGACGGTAGATTTGACATATCATAATAAAGATATATTGATTTGTGTGTGAATCAAATCTACGGCCATCTGATGGCGAGGTCACATAAACCACTGCACTGTCAAGGTCGTAAAATAAATTATTTTCCTTTTCCTAAACATTATTATTTCAAACATACAATACTAACCACTTGGGAATAGCGTTAGGGCAAATGAAGGTAGACAAATTGGTTTTTAATAGTTTATATTGTGGTCAATTTCTCTCTGTTTACTTTTTTTTATATTACGTGGTAAACAAGTACACGGCCCATCTGATGGTAAACGGTTATTGTAGCCCATAGACGCCTGAAACACCAAGGGTGTACGTTGCCGAGCCTTAAGGAAATTTAACATACCATTTGCGATCATCGAAAGTAAGGTGGTGTGCCTTAATCTTTCTTATTGAGACACGGGGATGAATGGATGAATGGATGGTTATTATTCTTACAATTACGTATATAATTTTATAATAATAATAATAATAAGACCTGGCTCACAAGGTGCCCGAAATGTGGGGGGTGATGTCCACCGAAATCATTCCAATCGTTATGTCGGTGCACGGTCTTATCCCAACCAATCTGGAACAACATCTCAGACGGTTGGGATTCCGGGGCGGCTCACTCCCGGGAAAGATGCAGAAAGCGGTGCTCTTAGATTCTGCCCGCATTGTACGCCGGTTTCTCTCCCTGGGGCCCTGAACCCCGGCCGACTGTGCTTCTGCCGGGGGTTGCCATCTCCTCTATATCCTAAGAGGGGAGATGAGAATTTTTGGAAAAAAAAATCTCAGGACAATTCACACAGCGCCATCTAGACCCAAGTTAAGCCAGCCTAGATAACTGATACATATACATAGATTTTTTTTTTGTAAATACATACATATTATACATAGAATACACCCAGACCGATACAAACAATCATACTCATGAATACAAATGTTTGTGCCGTGCAAGGAATCGAACCCGCGACCATCGGTCCTAAAGCGCTGTGTCAAACCGTTAGACCATCGAGGTCGTCAAATATTTCCACTAATGCGCCACCTACTTTATTTTTTATAAATACTCAATAGAATAGAATAGAATAGAATAGAAAATGATTTAACCAAATAAACTTACATTGAAGCACTTTTGGTTCGTTCTGTCTCATCACAAGAAAAACGAGCAAGAAAGATTAAGCATCAATTAGCAATAAGATCATTTTGTAGTTTGTTTTATTTTTATATGTTTTTAATTTTGTTCGTGTCCTTTATATGTTGGTGCAGTAAAGTGTTATAAATAAAAAAAAAAATAAAAACTACGGAATGTATTTTAAAAGAACTGTAATAATATAACTTATACATCAAAATAAAGCATATGTTATAAATTGCACGCGGGTAAATAGTGAATTTCATAGTTTCATTATAATAATAATAATAATAATAATAAACTCTTTATTGTGCACATAGAAGAAATACAATAAGAAAAAAAAACAATAAATAGAAAATTATGAACAAAAGGCGGTCTTATAGCTATAAGCAATTTCTTACAGACAACTTATATATATTATAATAATTATAATAATTTAATACACCCCCCAATAGTAGGGTTTGTTAAACAATGTTAATTTGTTTGTCATTTTATGTAACACAACCTCGACGCCTTTGATCCTGCCGTCTCTCACATGGAGGGAGCAAAAAAATGTTATCTGAAAAGTTTAAACCCTCGTGCGTTGAATACATGTTTCAGTGCGGGGGAAAATGTGGACATGCTTTTACTGGTATGTATTGTATTTTGTTTGCGTTATAATAGAATGGGGGAAAGGAGGTTATTAGTAATATGGACTGATTACCCCCTAACAATGTACCACGTCAGGTGACCTCCACACGTACCCTTTCAAAACCAATCTGATAAATTTGTGGTGAGGTTGTCATGATGGATTAACTGACCTGACCTTATGTTCATCTTATCAACCTCCACTACTCTGCCGGCGTAAACCGTTAGCGTAGACTATTCCATTACTATTCATAAAACTATTCCATTACCATACATAAAAAAAATTAACAGGGGGAAGGGTCTTGTTTCGTAATGTGGACTGATAACCCGATTGCTACCATGTACCACGTCAGGTGAGGTCAACCTCATACGGTACAAATCGTTAAATCATCATGATAAATTTCCGTTGAGTTTGTCACGATGGGCTAACTGACTTGACCTCATATTATCATCCTCCACTGGTGCTCTGCCAGCGTAAACTGTTAGCGTAGGCGGGTGCAACATTCCATTATAATCCACTAGCTACTCGCCCCGACTTCGCCCGGGTGTACATGTATTATACATGTATTAAACCTTCCTCCAGAATCACTCTATCTATTAAAAACAAACAGTTTCAAAATTCGTTATCCGTCCGCGTAGTTTTAAAGATTTAAGCATACATAGGGACGGACAGCGACTTTGTTTTATACTATGTAATGATTAAAAAATATCTGGTTTAATGATATAAAGCTAAAGAGTTTGTTTGTTTGGTTAAACCCTCAAATCTCAGGAATTATTAGTTCGATTTAAAAATGTTTTTAGTATAAGATAAGAAATTCTTTCTCTCCAATATTGGTATAGATTAAAAGTCAAGTTTCTGTCAGACCATAAAACAAATGTAAACCATAATTATACCGTTCATTTGCTTATGGAGTGTGTCGCGTACAAGCAGAAACAAAACGCAACACAAAAGGAGCGTTCTGATTGGAGCGCACACCCATCCAATTCAAATACGCAACGTAATGTAACTGTTAATATAACGTAATGTAAATGTGTTTGTAATAAATAGTATATTTGCCATTAAATTCGAGACTATCAAGCGAAATCTATCATTTATTCACCCCTAATCTGCTGAAGACAACCTCACCTACCTGATTTGCATTCGAGCCGCATCATCACGTACCATTTGGTTTTTTTTTTTTGATTGGACTATCTGAACCCGCGAAATCCGTTTCGCCTCAAAATTAAATATGTCAAAGGTTTTTTAAGGTTACCTATATAATAAATTACTGAAGACACCCTATTTGACAGGTATCAGCAGTTTGTATAGGAAAATATAATTGTTGTTTTTACTATTTTACATGTAATTTCTTCATATGTTCACACCGTTTAAACCTTCGATGGATTTCTAAGAATATTTCAAGACTAAAATTAGCCAAATTGGTTCAGCCGATCTCGAGTTTTAGCGAGGCTAACGAACAGCAATTCATTTTTATATCATCGATCATTATTGTTAGTTTTGAAATATGTCTTTTACCGTTAGCGACCTTAGTTTCTTCTCCTATTAAAATTATATCAAATCAAATCAAATTTATTTGCACTAAACATAGGTTTACATTGGTTGTTATTGTAATATAATGTCCCATTATGTTTTGCCTCATTAGGCATGCAAAATATATGTTTGGGAAATTACTCTCTGCTACCAAAATGTTAGGGAATTTACTATATCTGTCACGTACCTGTATGGTTCTGCGGATTTCTTGGGCTTCAGGGTCTCGAAGGTATCTTCTCTAGCTTTCACACACTTTCACAGTAGGTTTCACAGTTCTAATTTATTTTAATTCACAACACAATGCGCGCGCGCGTCAAGGCCGCTGTACGGTCAGTTTGTTACTAGTTAGGGAGGGGAAGGGAACGCGCGGGAACAGAAAACTAACGGACTCTAATATAATATAATATCTGTGCTTACGATGATGTAGGGTAGATTTTGATCAATATATAAATATTATTTAATTATTAAATCAATTGTCATCAGAGAATTATAAATACATATTATTATTATTACATTATTATTAATTTAAAAACTCGTTTACGGAGTAAAAACATTTGTCGAGTAACCAACTATTTAATTTATATGTCAATCGTCCTATACATCATTACAGTCCTTAAAAAACCTTATTCGGTAAAACCTGGTGTTGCCGGCGTCTATAGGCTATGGCACAGATAGCATAATATTACATAGCTATGGTAACTGTTTACCAACAGATGTATGCTTATTTACCACCATCATAGTCTAAAACACATTTTTTTTAAAGAAGCCAAAAAGCAACGTACAGAAAATTTATTACCTAAAAACGTGTAGAAAGAATAATATATATAAAACACAGCAGTTTCTTGCTTCCATTGTAGCAAGCACAATGGTCTGGTAACAATGGAGCTGACTTAACATTAAAAGTTGGTTAGTTAAGTTTGTTAGCTAGAGATTTAATGATACAACTTATATTATTCGTTACATACTAACCGTATGACTCTATAATCTTAGTAATATTATAAACGCGAAAGTTTGTGATAGATATATAGATATATGACAAGTTGAAAAAAATATGGAGGAACCGAAAAATAACAAAGAATACAAAAGTGAGATTAGTACGTACTTGTGTTTCCCATATTTCTCTACAGTGCGGAGACGTGGACCCTGCGGGATATAGAAAAGGAAATGTGGTGCTGGAGGATACTTCGGGTATCGTGGACTGAATTTAGAAGAAACGTTTCTATACTCGAAGAATTTGGCATTACACAGCGTCTATCAGTAACAATACAATCACGTATTATTATCTTCTTCGGTCAGGTTTCACGAAAAACGACGCATCCATAGAGCGATTTGTAATACAGGGTAGAGTTGATGGTACTAGACCCCGTGGATGATCACCCATGCGATGGACCGACCAAATCAAAGCAGCAATAGGCGGTCCACTCCACGAGTGTACCAGAATGGCGGACAGTAGAGACAAATGGCGAGCTGTCGTGCGGTGGATGACGTCAGCCTCACATCCCACTACATAATGACCACGACCGTTCTGATAAGAACGAAGTGAATGAGAAGAAGAATGTCGATATATTATATAGGTAATTTATAATTTGTTACTTTTTCTCCCAAAAATACTGACCAGATTTCAGTAAAACTTTACAATAATGTACCTTATACATAACACTAACACAGACTATAAATATCACGCGTGCAAAACCGCGGATGCAGATAGTAAATATTATATTTTATACCCTGAAAAAAACGTAAAAATAATATCTCTGGACTATAGAAAAGATGAGCTTTTCTTATGGCTACTACACTACTGATACAAATATTTCATTACTATTTTTCTTGTAAATACGTACACAATATATATAGAAAACACACTGATATAAACAATCACACCTATGAATACAAAAGTACCGTGCGAGGAATCGAACCTGCGACCATCGGAAGTAAAGCTGTGTGCGAAACTGATAGACCACCGAGGCCTCTATCATGCTTGCTTGCTGTGTTTTATTTTAAGAAATAGATTTAGTGATATTATATATAGCATGGGGTTTTTTAAGAAGGGTAAATTAAGGTTTCTTAAGGGTCAAAAATGCGTACGACACAGGCATCTATAGGCTACGGTAACCATTACCTATCAGATGGGGCGTATGCTTATTTGCCACAATCGTAATATAAAAAAATGGTATATACACGTAATATCTTAGTCCTCCTATAACAAATAAATATATTTTTTTACGTCATACTCGTGAACGTGTGCTACTTGTAGGGACAGGTCTGCTCTAATCACTACGACTGTATTAATCCTATTGTCTATTTAATATCTAACCTTAATAAATTAGTGCTAGTTGGTGGTTTGTATTCGCACGTTTCGAATTGGAAATGTAAAGTTACAATGATTATTTAAAAGAGCAACACGCAGGCTTCTTGCTTGTTCTTCTTGTGATGAGACAGCTTTCCGAATGAGCGGTAGATTAAAAGATAACTATGACTATTCAAGAGTGCTTAAATTAAGTTGTTATTTGAATAAATGACTTTCTATTCTTCTATTCTCATCTTGAATAAGAATAGAATAGAAGAATAGAAAATCATTAGAAGATAGAATCTATCTATTTATCATCTTCACTTACGGAAAGCAAAAAAATACATTATGCGATGAAATATAAAAGTGAAACAAGAGTAAAGTTTACAACAATAACTTTGCAAATAAGAGGGACTTGGGAGCCATTCATTCAGTCTGAGTAATACCCACAGTGTGATGCCCCAAGTTGCTGGCGGTGACAAATTTCTCGCCCAACTTCGCTTTGTCAACTTTAAGGACCTATATATAGGTCGGGTCGTATTTAAACAGCTATTATATTAATGGCTTAAGTTTACAGGTGATTCATTTTTGTACCTGTATTCAAACTGTACAAATTGTCTATCTTTGTGTTGCTTGAAGTTTTCTTCCCCCAAAAACATTCATTACCGTAGTCGCGTAACAATTTTTAAGTTATGTCAAAGAAAATTACTGTCAATCTGATTTATATGGTCTTTTATGTAAGCCGAATGGAGAAACAAGTTTTCGGCCCACCTGATGGTAAGTGGTTACTGTCGCATATGTACCAGACGGCCTCGGTGGTCCAGCAGTTTAGTATACCGCCTTATATCCTATGGTGGCGGGTTCCTTTGCACATCGTAATCGCACGCTAAACATTTGGATTCCTGGGTATGATGGTTTGTATCGGGTGAGTGTATTTATATGTATAAGTTGTCCCATAATACAAGTTCTGTCAACTTGGGACTAGATGGCTCTGTGTAAACAGTCTGGGGATATTATTATTAATCATAGTTCTGATATTAAAACATTAACAATAAAGCAAATTTATCTCAAAGACGGTGGTAAATTCTTACCTCCTACGTTGTACTGAAATACAGTCTTCGATGAGAGATATGTTAACGTAAATAAAGTGACGACTACGAACAGGTATGAATGAAAGAGAAAATATATTACGATAACCTCAAATCAATGGGATAAGGAAAAAAGCAGATAATTATTTATGAGAAATATGGATATATGAAGTTTCATTGACGACCTCGGTGGTCTAGCAATTTAGCATACCATTTTACTTCCCATGGTCATGGGTTCTAATCCTCGCGCGGTTCAAACATTTGTATTCATTAGTATGATTGTTTTATATATATTATGTATGTATTTAAAAAAAATATCTAAGTATTTAAATCAGTTGTCTAGTATCCATATAATAAAAGCTGTGCTTACCATGGAACTAGATGGCATTGTCATAACTATTCAGGGTTATTTATTTATTCACCACTACATCGACAATTGATAATGCTTCTAACTACCTCATCTGGGATTCTAGTCGTAAACGAAGCATATGCCTCTTGAATATAGTTGTCAGCAGTTCAATCGTCAAGAGATGATAACGCCAAGATATACAAACTTGTGACACGTTATAAAAGAGTAGTAAGAAGTAACAATAAATTTTCACATGACGAGAGACTCATGAGGTCCTATCCGGGCGATAAAAACGCCCGTAACGCGTGACCCGGATAGAGCTGGGTATATCAGGTTATTAATTGTGTTTTCAAATGATAAATCTTTACTTCACAACCCTTATTGGGGTGTGGATGGTGGAGTTACGTGGATATTTTTATCCGATTGCCAAAGGTCTTCTCCTAGATCCTCGCATCTATGTTGATTATCGCATGCCTCTTACTTGTTATACTGTAATTATTTATATAAAAAAAAACATCTATTAAAAAGAGCAACACACAAGTTTCTTGCTCATTCTGCTTGTGATGAATCTGCATTCCGAATGAGTGGTAGAATCAAAATATGACTATTCAAAAGTGCTTGTAATGAGTTTATTTGAATAAAGATTATTTCTATTTCTATTTCCTATAATTTTTTTAGTGATTACAGTATTTTGGCTAGATTTTTTTTTCCCATTTTTAAACCTACGTTTTGTTATATATATATTTAGTAACCTGCATAGGTTTGCGAATAGTTTTTCTTTCCTATTTTTGAACCCACATTTTGTTACTGAGGGATTTGAGCTATTGCCAGCTGCTTTAGAGCTCTAGTACTTTTCCCGTTTATGGACATATGTTTTTTTTTGTTATTGAGGGGTTTGTGCTATCACCAGCTGCTATCGCCTAACAGTAACTCGTCGTAGGTGCACGACGAGTTACTGAGATCTATTGTGTTCGCCCTTTTCCAAAGATCGCTACGTAAACGTATTGAAGGACAAGAATTGAAGGATATTCTTAGGAGCGATGGTTTTTATCTCCTCAGGATAGAACTTGTACTTTTTAAAATATATATTTTGGATGTGTAATGAAACTATATACTGAATGATTATAACCTTTTGGATCAGAGCTGCTGTGACATCATACTTTGGAATATTTTTATTTTTATATACATACTTAGACGACCTCGGTGGTCTAGCGGTCTAGCACACCGCTTTACGTCCGATGGTCGCGGGTTCGATTCCTCGCACGGCACAAACATTTGTATTCGTGTGTATAATTGTTTGTATCGGTCTGGGTGTTTTCTATATATAATATGTATGTATTTACGAAAAAAAAATATATCTATGTATCTGTATCAGTTATCTAGTACCCATAACACAAGCTTTAGCTAGCTTAACTTGGGACTAGATGGCACTGTGTGAATTGTCCTGAGATTATTATTATTATACTATTTTGGTTATAATGTTTGTTTGCTGGAGGAATATTCCTATTTTTAATTTGTTATAATATAGAAATAAAACATATTTAGAATTTATTGTACACTGAATTTAATAATGACGCCACGGAATGTTCAAGAAGTATGTAGTGACAAAAGTATATAAAGTAAAACAAAACAACAACGATGTTCTATACATGATGTTCCAAATTTGAATTTTATAATTTTATTTTTATGTATTATATACATATATTATTATACGTATATATATGTATATTATTACAACTTCACCGAACGATAGGGGCCTATGCTGATGGTACTCCAAACCCGCGGAAAGACTTAAGGAGCGCCTTAAGGCCAACTCCACCATGACGAATACGACTATAGTGTGAGGGGACCGTAAGGGTATATTATTCACTGCTGTGGCTAGGTTTCTGATTTGAATTTTTATTTTTATTTTTGAAACATATAAATATTGTAAAGCGAATTATACATTGGGCCGTGTTAGTATCGCGAACCGAGTCTATGTCTCGGGAAATTGTGGTCTCACTCATGCTAATGGTAGCGTAATTAACTACTAAATCCATTAAGTAATAAAATTGATTTCTGTAAAATAACACCTAATTAATACCATGGATCTATAGTGGCAATTCCAAAAACGAACCATCTGTTAACAACACGTCTACTTAATCTAGATAGACATAACCTCAAAATAATGATAGGAACAATAACGGGCCATTGTTCCTTAAACAAACACTTATACAAAATTGATGCTACAGACAGCCCCCTTTGTCGGGGCTGCTTTGAAGTTGAAGAAACAGCGGCTCACGTAATCCTGGAGTGCACGGCAGTGGCCCAACAACGAAAACAAATCCTCGGAACGGTGAGGTCGCTCCGTGAAGCCTGTGAAGAGACCAGGAGTCTTCGGCGCTTTTGTGAGGAGCTTGGCTGGCTACTTTAGTAGTCTGGCTCTGCACGCACAACGGCCCGAATGAGAGGCTAATTGCGGAGACTGGAGTCCAACATACATTTACATTTACATTTTAATACCATGGAAAATAACTTATAAAATACAATGCTGATCATCTGGATGAATGGCGGTCCTCCACAATGCGGTTTCTTAACTTTTTGCCACGCACAACCACATCGTGGAATCACCTTCCCGCAATGGTATTTCCGAACTGATACGATATTGAAACCTTCAAGACAAGATTATACCATTATACCATTGCGGGAAGGTGATTCCACGATATGGTTGTGCGTGGGGTAGACTATATTTCGCGTTGACTATTAAAGTTTCAATTCTATTGCACTTGCAATTGCCCCAGTGTTGCGAGTGCTCAAGAGCGGCTGTAATCACTTACCGTCAGCTGAGCCGCAAGCTAGTTTGTCCCCTGTACTAAAAAAACATAAAATTCGATAAAATATAATAAAAATACGTCTACATTCCCTATTCGTTTGTCTACGACTTTATCTTAGGAACATTCTGGGCAAGAACTTATTATTACAATGGTTTAAGGGCGATTACACACTTGCGTTGCGTTTTCCTTGGTGTTGCGGTTGCTCATGGGCGGTGATAATCACTTACCATGATCTGAGCCGCAAGCTAGTGCTATAAAAAAATCACCTAATTCGATAAAATATATAGTATGACTATATCCCTATTCGTTTTATCCTGGAAATATTCTGAAGAATAACTTATTATTACAACGGGTCGCAGTTTTGTCGAATCTGAATTTATCTTTGAAACTCCCTGTACTTACGTAGTAAAGTCTACAGTCTTCAGAATAGTTTTCAAATGTCTTTTACTTACAGACTTTACTGTGCTGTGTTCAACTTCAAGTATTTGGGTACGAAGCTGTCACACTAGTGTGAAGTAATGGCACGTATAACTCGAACAGTCAGGCTTTTTATGTTTTTTATTTTTCCGCATTTCCCGCGAATTCACATAGTATTGTATTTTTTATACAGATATCTGATGGATCTGGTCATATAAAGTAATAATAATATTATACGCTATAAAGTGTTGAAAACCAGCAAAGCTTATGAAAATTTTGTGTTAAAAATAACAATAATAATGCGTGGAAAATGAGACAATAATAATAATAATAACTTCTGGAAATAGATGAAAAAGAACATAATACCAGTCACACAACATATACGCAAACACACACTTATACACTTACTTGGTTTCGGCCCGTAAGTGTGGTAAAAAACCAGCAAAAAAGCGACAATGACGTAAGTAATAATAATAATCTCAGGACAATTTAGACAGCGCCATCTAAACCCAAGTTAAGCTAGCTAAAGCGTGTATTATTGGTACTAGATAAGACAGAGAAGATTAATAGAACAAGGAGAATCAAAAATTTTTATAATGATTGCGCATTGAGTAGTAAATTAACCCTTAGATTAGCTTTAAAATGAGATTTATTCTTTCTCAGAGTATAAAACAAATGACAACCCTAATTGTACAGCCTATAAGTCGTATTATTGGATGACTATAGTTTTCCAATAGATATATCAATTTTTTTTTTATCTCAGGACAATTCACACAGCGCCATCTAGACCCACGTTAAGCTACCTAAAGCTCGTGTTATGGGTACTAGATAACTGATACAAGTACATCAATATTTTTATTTTCGTAAATGCTTACATATTATACCTACATAGAAAATAAACCGATATAAACAATCATACTCATGAATACAAATGTTTGTACTGTGCGATTAATCGGAACGAACCTGCGACTATCGGATGTAAAGCGGTGTGCTAAAACGCTGGACCACTGAAGCCGAAGATAAAATTCAAATACAACTTCAAAATATCTTTATTCATGTAGGTCTATTACAGACTCTTATGATATGTCAAATCTACCGTCAGTTCGGAATGATTTCGAGATGAGAAGAACTGACAAGAAACTCAGCTCGTATTCTCTTCAAATAAATGTTATACATGTTTATAATATTACAGATTCAAATTTGGGAGAATAGAGTGACCACCAGCATATGCTATTGCAAAACCAAATAGTCGGATCAGTGTTCGCAACCTGAACAGACCAGTCCCCACAAGCAGCACCCGTTCACGAGTATGATATAGATGTATTGATAAATGTTTAAGTGTTATTTTTTCTTTTGTGTTTGATGCAAATAAAAGTATATTCAATATATTTATAGCTTCTAAGATAACTAGCAAAGAATCGTCTCTAATGTCTTAACCCGCATTTTGCTGCACGAGGTGTGACGTGAACCAATTCGTTAATACAATCAAGACTGGCAAGATGGTATATCTTTTTTATTAGCAAACTACATAGCTGTAGCCGCGACTTCGTCCGCGTAGTATTTAACATTATTTTTCTAAAATAAAAGTAGTCTAAGTAACTCCTTATTACATTAGGTAGCTAATCCCGTCAAAATCGGTCCGAGCATCGGCCATTTTAGAGATTAGCCGGAACAAATAGATTTTGGTGTATGTACCTTATTTATAATCATATGCATGTAGTAAAAATCGGTTATTTCAATATTACAGACAGATACTCCAATTTTATTTATATGTATGGATATATGATAAAAAGTAGGTCAATTATATTAATGTATGTACGTATTTATGTGTATTCTTTTTATTATAATTCCATTAGCCGCATTCATGTATGTCTGCACATCCCTGAGGTTGACTGGGAGAGAATGCTAGGAGCTATAGCTAGCATTAAGTCCACATTTTGTACCAATTTTAGTGGTCAATAAAGGAAATAAATAAAATAAAAATATAGATTAATCTATAAATAGTATAAAGATGTTTATATCTGCCTATAATATCAGCTTACGTTTACGCTTACGCTTAGTTTTCGTTACGTTTCGACTTGTAAAATGAACTTACAAGGATTGTTTAAAAGAGCAACACACAAGTTTCTTGCTTATTCTTCTTGTGATGAGACAGCTTTCCGAATAAGCGGTAGATTTAAAAAAATGTTGATTATTCAAAAGTGCTTAAATTAAGTTTATTTGAATAAATGATTTTCTATTCTATTCTTACATCTTTTAAACCACGCATTTGATTTAGATACGATTTTCACTAATAATCTGTGAATTGGTTCTGCAAGGGTTATTTTGAAATAGAAGTTGTATTTATACAAATAAACTTAATATAAGCACTTTTGAATATTTATATTTTTTATTATCTGTTAAAATTGGGATATAACCCTCCCGTACGATCCGTGGGTAATAAACACGGAAGTTTAAAAATAACAATTTACTATTATACTATAGATTGTGTGGTGATCACAAAGAGAATATTATTATTTTATTATCATATACATAATATATGTTAGTCCGTAAGGTATATATATATATATATAATACTAGTTGTAGTCTGACTCACGGCGCGTTTAGCCAGCGACCTTGTATATGCTAACAACAACTATTATTTATGTACGTAGTATGTATCTATAGGTTAACAATATATGTATACATAACACACCACTTCGTTTTTAATCTATTTGTATATTGTATAATGTTTTGTAATAGTATAATTTTTTAAGAGCTCGAAGTGTAATATATAAACATTCACGTATATATGTATGTAAGTATGTATTTAATTATAGGAGCCAACAGAATATCAGCGCTGCAGACTTATCTGTAGCTTCATGCTGAGTTGGTTGCCTCTTCATCATTGCGACACATAAAGCCACCTCCATTTTTATTTTATTTTATTTTGTAATATCATATTTCTGTATTATTTAATCTGTAAACTTTATTTCTACTTATAAAATGTATATCATGTATGCTATGTGTTTGTAATGGCTGAATAAAGAACTTATCTATCTATCTATCTAGTTGACCTGAAGTGTTAGGCAGACCAAGGTACGATACCTTGGTCTGCCTAACACTTACTTGACATTTATCATTATATTTCGCCCAATTTACATAATATCTTTTTAAATTATAGTCTATATGCCATTCTGAGATATAAGCTATATTACTGTAAAGTTTCATTGAAATCCTTTCAGTAGTTTTTGCATGAAAGAGTAAGAAACATCCATCTATACTCACAAACGTCCGAGTTCATAATATCAGTACATAGTATAAAACAAAGTCACTGTCGCTGTCTGTCCCTATGTATGCTAAAATCTTTAAAACTTCAGAACGGATTTTGAAGCGATTTTTTTTTTAATAAATAGAGGTATTGGACTGTAAGGTTTTTATATATAATACATGTACACCCGTGCGAAGCCGGGGCGAGTAATATATTATTAATTGTATCTCACATGTGTTGCTTTTCCTGAGGGTTAAGGTATAATGTCTTCTTACCCTGTAATAAAATGTATCGATGACAAAAATCCAAGCAAGAAAGTCACCCCTAGCGTCACGCCCTACGCCCTCGACTCGCAACTTTGGAATTGTTCAATTTAATCAATTTTCAACCTTTTGATCGAGCACAAAAACAATTCAAATAAACGCCCGTGGAAATTTAATGCTCCCTTTGACGGCGTTGGATACCTACAGTTTGGCAGGTATTTCTAGAAACTGATAGAACCAAAATTAGTTAGCAGTAGTAAATGCAATACATTTAGGTGGATTGTTGATGGGTGCGCGCGATGCAAATATTTGCATTCATGAGTATGATTGTTTGTATCAGTCTGTATGTTTTCTATATATACTACTATACATAATACCTATGACACTAGCTATTCCCGCGACTTGTCCGCGTGGAATTGTATTTTATTTTTAGTCTAAGTTACTCCTTATTACATCAGCTACCTGCCAAAAAAAGCCCGTCAAAATTGGTTCAGCCATTTCACAGATTAGCCGGAACAAACAGACCGACAGACAGACAAAAATGGGAAAAAATGTTATAAATAGCGCCATCTAGTATTTATAGACCGACCTATTACATTGACTTTGGTCTATAAATACGGAGGTCGGTAGTTGAATAATTCTCTTTCGTTGGGTGAGCCGCGGTATTCAGTCGACGTGCGCAGAGCGTGCCGGTTATGTTTTGAATACTAAAGTGAATTGTATTAGGAATGGGTTTATCCCGGTCTTAATTGAGCCTGGGAGGAAGCTGCAATTAGTGAAGGTGAGTGTTAATGCATTCTAAAAGGGCCTTTTAAACCTACACCCGTGTCACAAGTCACGGGCGCTACTTGGGGTTTCCCTTGCGGTAGCCGGCTTCAAAGCCTCAGTCGTCCATTATAATTAGTGCTTCTTACATATATATATGTTTATATTCAGTAGTGTCCGTTCTAAATTAATTAAACTATCAATAAGGCTGTAAACAAATAGTACTAAATTAATGTATTTTACATGCATGCTTAAAAAACATGTTGGGATTCTGCACTCCTCTATATAAACTATAAATGTGCGAAATTTCATACCAGTTCATCCAGGCAATTTTCGTAAAAAGGGGTAAGTTTTTCTTTCAAGTATTAATGTATAGATATATAAATAATTTGTATATCATTACATAGTATAAAATATAGTCGCTGCCGCTGTATGTATGCTTTAATCTTTAAAACTACGCAACGGATTTTGGAGCATTTTTTTTTAATAGATAATGTTTGCGCCTCTATACCTATTTTCCTTCCTCTACGTCCCCTCCACATCTATCTCTTTCCTTCGCAAGGAATCTGAAAAGGACAGAGATGTTTCGCTCGAGCCCGATCGGCAAGACTCGAGCTGTTCTGAGATCATTGAATGGTGGCTATCATAGTTCTTTCATCAGCATTATAATTAGTATTTTGGACAATATATAGACTAATTACGTAGATTTGCATATAGACTGTATTGGTGTTTGTGAAGTGTTATAGTGTGCTGGTGCAGCATCGTACAAGAACGAAAGGACGGCCGGCCTCCGGGAAGACATCGAGTAATTCAGGTACCCTGCCTCCTTTCATCCTAAAAATCAAACATACAGTCCACTTTCCACTTTCCATTTTCATTTGTGCATTTGGACACCAGATAGTGATTCAAGTGGAAGGTTTATATGTATAATACATGTACACCCGTGCGAAGCCGGTGTTAGTAGATAGTTTATGTATGTAATATCTGTTACTGGACGGCAGCAGTAATAATACATAATGACTATTAATTTTTCTTTCACTAATATATACTTTATACTTCGACCGTTGAAAGAAAGCTGTTACATATGAATGGTTATAAGGGCAGAGGAAGGCCGAAAAAGAGATGGATGGACTGTGTGAAAGATGATATGGTGAGAAAAAGTAAATAACGAGATGACTGCGAACAGGGATGAATGGAAGCGAAAAACATGTTACGCCGACCACAAATAAATGGGATAAGGAAGATGATGACTTCGAGCGTTGAAACCGAACTGATCTAACCACACGAATACGTGAATACTATAACTATCAGATGGCAATTGTGAGTAGCTTTGACGTGGTCTAGTGTTTTGAGTAGTCATGCTCACTAAAATGTCCAGACTTGTGGCGGCGTGGTGGGCCGGGTTATTGGGCTCCCTAAAATATGGTCGAGCGCAGTGATGGCTGGCTCATCCGTCATACTCGTGAACGGGTGCTGCTTGTAGGGACTGGTCTGCTCTAATCACTATGACTGATTTCCTCTTATTAATTGTTTAACCAGTTGGTTATGTATTCAATATTTTTTCTTTTTGAGTATTTAATTGAATTAGTGCTAATTGGTGGTTTGTATTCACACACTTAAACTTAAAAATGTAAAGTAATAATAAAATTATTTAAAAGAGCAACACGCAAGTTTCTTGCTCGTTCTTCTTGTGATGAGACAGCTTTCCGAACGAGCGGTAGATTAAAAAAAATGTAATGACTATTCAAAAGTGCTTCAGTGTAAGTTTATTTGAATAAATGATTTTCTATTCTATTCTATTCTATTCTACACAATATGGTTGTTATATTTTTAAAATCCTTATACATATATATAAAATTGTCTCTACTGCGTCATTTATAATATTTAGACTATAGAATGTTACAATCACATAATCGAAGACGACATCGGTGGTCTAGTGGTTAAGCATACCGCTCTACTTCCTATGGTCGCGAGTTCGATTCCTCGCATGGCACAAACATTTATATTCATGAGTATGATTGTTTGTATCGGTCTGGGTGTTTTCTATGTATTTGTATCAGTTGTCTAGTACCCATAACACAAGCTTTACCTAGCTTAATTTGGGTCTAGATGGCGCTGTGTGAATTGTTCTAAAATATTATACCAATTACACTAAAAATAGTGTATACAAAGTGTGTGAGGCTGTGTATAGGGCGCTGGGGTCGGTGCAGCCAACGATGGTGTTAATTAAAGTCGCAATATGAATGTATAATCGTATATTATAAAAATATATGTCATATGTATATGTATAACAAACTATATATGGTAACAGAAGGCAAGAGGAATAATGAACAACAAAACCATATCAACAAGACTATATTCGTATAAAAATACTAGCTGTTCCTCGCGACTTCGTACGCGAGGAATATAACTTTCATTTTCTAAAATAAAACAACTTTTCTAAAATGAAAGTAGCCTAAATTACTCCTTTTTAAATCAGCTACCTGCCAATAAAAGTTCCATCAAAATTGGTCCAGCCATTAGCCGAAACAAACAGACAGATAGACAAAAATAGTAAAAAATGTTATTTTGGTGTATTTATATTCATATGCATGTAATAAAAAACGATTATTTCAATATTACAAACAGACACTTCAATTTTATATATTTGTATAGATAAATCAAATGCCATTGTATTTCAAAAGCTCGTCAGTTAAACTACTTTAATAATTATATAATTAATTGTTCGTTAAATTAATATTGAATGCATTAATCGGTATTTATACGAAATGAACCGCAGCATCAATATTCGATATTAAATTTTGTTTATTGCATTACTAGTAAATTCTAACAGAATTTAAGCGTTAAATAGTTTATACAATACTAGCTGTATCCGCGGTTTCAACTGCGTGAAATATATAACCCATGTTATTCTAATGTATAAGCAATATTACTGTAAAGTTTCACCAAATTCCGTTCAGTAGTTTTTGCGTGAAAGAGTAACACACATCTATCCATACTCATTTATAATATCAATAAGATTAGTTGCGGTTCTGCAAAAAACACTTGATTTTTGATGATTCTTTTAGATCGACAGAGTATATTTCTGTTAATGAACTTAGTGCATTTTCTAGCATTAGTTTTTATCATTGTAGGTATGTACATATGTATGTCTATATATATTTATGTATATTTGCATGTATTATTTATACCCATCTTAGTTATGTTGTCATCTGTACCACCTACTCTTTTTCTTATATTTTCACTGTCTACCTAAAGGTTGCCTGTACGAGATTGCTTAGCGATAAGGCCGCCTTTTGTACTCGTCATTGTTATACATATTTTTATAGTAATTAATATTTTCTGTAACTGGTGCAAAAAAGTGTAAAAAAATAAAAAAAATTAAATTAGCATTGCATATATACAAGATATTATATTGAATAAATTAAAACGTATACACATACATGCTAAATATATATTTTTTATAGCATAGGTGACAAATGAGCTTGCGGCTCACCTGATGGTAAGTGATTAATTCCGCCGATGAGCACCCGCAACACCAGGGGAATTGCAAGTGCATCGCCGGCCTTTTAAGAAGGAATAAGCTCTTCTCTTGTAGATATACTAAACCAACATAATGTCATATGTATGTATATATATGTAATAAATACATATATATTTCAAATACATCATGCAAGCTTCATGCTCATTCTTCGACTGTTTTAATTCTATTGTGTACTTAATATCAATATAAATTATTGCTAGTTGGTGGTTTGTATTCGCACGTTTCAAATTAGAAATGTAAATTTACAATGATTATTTAAAAGAGCAACACGCAAGTTTCTTGCTCGTTCTTCTTGTGAGACAGCTTTCCGAATGAGCGGTAGATTAAAAGATAATTATGACTATTCAAAAGTGCTTAAATTAAGTTTATTTGAATAAATAATTGTCTATTCTGTTCTATTCTTCTTGTAATGAGAATGCGTTCCGATTGAGTGGTAGAATCAAACGAATATGTCTATTCAAAAGTTCTTATATTAAGTTTACTTGCATCAAGATTATTTCATTTAATGTAACTAATTTAATTTAATCATTTATTAATATTACATTTTATATTCATGTTTATATTATTTGACTTGAGATTCCACGAATCATTTGAATGGATCATACATAAATAATACAACTTACTATTCACACAATGTTATTAACTATATATTCGGGTTCATATATAATATATAACTACAAGTTGTAACATAAATTTCAGAATAGCCAATTTCGCTACGCCTAAGGACATTGACTTTTAGTCTGTAATAAATCTAGACAAAGATTTATTACTATAGTTTCTGTAATAAAGCTGTTTTATTACCCGCCTGCTTATAAGAAAACTGTCACGCGAGGAAAACTTGAACTAGACTTTAAAGTTAGCGAAACTCATTAAGTATTTGTGGAGTTTAACTTCAGGTGTGTGTAAAGTGAAAGATTACACTAATATATACATACTAGCTGTGTCCACGGTTGCCTGATATTTTTAGCCTATATGTTATTCTGATGTACAAGCTATATTACTTTAAAGTTTAATTAAAATCCGTGCAGTAGTTGTTGCGTGACAGAGTAACAAACATTCATCCATACTCACAAACTTTAGCGTTTATAATATTACTAGCTACGCCCGCGGTTTTGCGCTTCCCGCGTTAAATTTCAATATAAAATATAGCCTATATGTTATTCAGATGCATAACTGTAAAGTTTCATCAAAACCCGTTCAGTACTTTTTTCATGAAATAGTAACAAACATCCATACTTACAAACCTTCTTGTTTATAATATTATTAAGATATACTAATACTAGCTGTGCCTGTGGTTTCACCACATGAAATTTATAGCCTGTGTTATTAAGATGTATTGTAGTTTTATTTCATTCATACATAGGTAAAAGGAAAAAGATTTGGTATACGAAGAAAATATATATTCGGGTAGTATTGACTTAACAGAATGGAAGAAGTAATGTATGTAAACTATAAATCTAAATATATATAACTCAATGGTGACTGACGTAGTGATCTATCAACGCACAGCCCAAACCACTGGACGGATCGGGCTGAAATTTGGCAGGCAGGTAGATGTTATGACGTATGCATCCGCTAAGAAATGATTTTGATTAATTCTACCCCCAAGGGAATAAAATAGGTAATGAAAGTTTGTATGAAACTTTGTCAATTTTAAACCGATCGGGCTGAGATTTTGCATTTATAAAGCTACTTTGACGTAGGCATCCCCATAGAAAGGATTTTGATAAATTCCACCCTTGAGGGGATAAATTAACGCGAGCGAAGCCGCGGGCAAGAGCTAGTTTAGAATATAAAATAGATTTTTGATTAGCCAGTTACAACAAGATGTATCAGCTATAAAGTATAAAGTTTTATCACAATACATTCAATAGTTTTTACGTGAAAGCGTAACAAACATTCAAACATTTTTCTATCCATACTCACAAACTTTCGTGTTTATAATATTAGTAAGATTAGATATAGTATATTTGTTATTCTTTTACGCAAAAATTACTGAACAGATTTTGATGAAACTTTACATTAATATAGCTTATACATTAGAATAACACATGAGCTATAAATATCATGCGAGTGAATCCACAGACACTGGTAGTAATTATATATTAAAATATTAAATGAATATTTAAAATTATAATGTACATATCAAATAGGTTACGAATTAAGGTCGTAGAAATAACAAAAAATCTTTTCATATCATATCCAATGTATAAATTTAAATGGAATAATTTACTTTCTAAAAATATAGATTTTATAGTTCAATTTTAGATAATATGTTATTTTCAGATATCGTAGAAGACATCTGACGAGGTCTTTAGGGAGTAAATTGAAGCCTAGATGTACACCATCTGCATATGATTTGTAACTAGATGCCTACTCACATTGATCTCATGGTGATACTTAAATATTTCTATATAGAGGTGCTAAAAATACAAAAGTGTTTATTGGTATGCTTTTAAGATATTTGATATATACATACATACTTTATGTCTTTCTTCAAAAAACATTACATGTTCAAAATAGAATTCGTTGTCAATAAGTGTAGTTACATAGTGGTTATTATGCTGAACTCTAAACTCCGATTTACGCCAAAAGACCGTTCTTTTGGCGTAAATCGGAGTTTGGAGTTCAAATCAGAGCAATTTCAAAAAATCTTTAACATCCAATTTTTTTGAATACACAAATTTTATTCTAACTTACTTTCCGGTGATGGAAACACCGATAAAAAACTAGAGTAATCCAAGAAACGGCGATTGACTTGACCCGAAGGGGTTAGTAATATGGACTGATGACCCCATTGCTAGCAATGTCCCATGTCAGATTAATCTTCACGCGATTGGACTGACTCTACTGGAAACTGTCGAGGAAAATTCCTGGTGAATTTGCAACGATAGGCTAAGTGATCTGACGCCAGCTCATACCATTAGCGAAAGCGACACCTTACCATTATGATTCATTAAAAAAATATACATAGAAAACACCCAGACCAATACAAACAATCACACTCATACATACAAATGCTTGCGTCGTGCGAGGAATGGAACCCGCGACCATCAGAAGTAAGATGGTGCGCTAAACTGCTAGACCACTGAGGCTATGAGCTATAGTTAAGTCATCAGTTTGTTTTATATACATCGTATACATCAATTAAAATTAGTTATTTAGTTACTTAACCAGTTGATTGTGTATATGATATTTCGACTATTGAATTAACGCTAGTTGGTAGTTTGTATTCATACATTTCACCTTGAAAATATAAAGTTACAACAATTATTTAGAAGAGCAAACCGAAAATTCTCGCTCATTCTTATGATGAGAAAAATATCCGAATTTTATTTTATTTTTTTTTATTTTATTTACTTGCGTTGAATAGGTATGTAATATTACTATCCTACAAGTACCCTACCTAACCTACGAATACATATATTTTAATATTTATAATAATTATTTAATAGCTTATTAATAACATGGTTATTTAATTGAATTAGTGCTAATCGGTAGTTTGTATTCACACACTTAAACTTAAAAACGTAATGTAATAATAAAATTATTTAAAAGAGCAATACACAAGTTTCTTGCTTGTTCTTCTTGCGATGAGACAGCTTTCCGAATGAGCGGTAGATTAAAAAAATGTAATGACTATTCAAAAGTGCTTCAATGTAAGTTTATTTGAATAAATGATTTTCTATTCTATTCTAACCATTTCTTTATTAAAAAGTGATAGTGATGTTTATTTATTTATTTGCTTTGAATAGGTTATAATGTTCTTACAAATTGTTCCATATTCAGCTACATTCTGAGCATGCAAATTTAAATTCACGTTGATAAAAAAATTTAACAAACGTTTACAACGAATGTTATAATTATTTAAATTGTTAAATGTCCAAAATTAAGTAATAACAATATGTATGTCCAAAATTAAGATCATATTAAAATTACATGTAATAATAACAATTTATAGATGTCATTTGTAGGAAATAATCCGTTTGAAGTTGATCTTCTTCTTGAATAAGCGGTGGAATAAAAAATAAATATGACTATACAAAAGTGCTTAAATTTCAGTTTATTTGTATAAATAATTTTCTATTCTATTCTATACATAATAATAATGAATTTAATTCGCTATCATTAGGCTACCCTTAAAAACGTAGCTTTTTCAATCGACTAGTAGTGAAGACAACTTTTAACTTGTTTCTATACCTGGCATACAATTTGAGTTTTTTGTATCATTTAGTACAAGTCAAGTTAATTTGCTGAAGTTATTTTAAATACAAGAGTTGTAGTATTGTCTGGTATTCTTATTCTAAAGTATTCTGAAGTATTCTGACGACCTCGGTGATCCAGACGTTTAGCACACCACTTTTATGGTCTTACTTATTATGGTCGTGTGTTCGATTCTTCGCACGGTGCAACCATTTGTATTTAGGAGTATGATTGTTTGTATCAGTCGTCTAGTACTCTTAACACAAACTTTAGCTAGCTTAACTGGGGTAACTTAGATAGCATTGTGTGAATTATCTTAAAAAAAGTAACTATGCATTGATCTTTCAATATTAAAATTAAGTAATACAGATAACTGATTAAAAGTGAATAAATTAATAAAAATGTTTATACGTGCGAGGAATAGAACCCGAGACCATCGGAAGTAAGACGGTGTGCTAAACCGCTAGACCACAAAGGCCGTCACTATTAATAATAACAATAATAATATAATAATATCTCAGGACAATTCACACAGCGCCATCTAGTCCCAAGCTAAGCAGAGCTTGTGTTGTGTGTACTAGACAACTGATATAAATACATGGATAAATTATTATTGTATACAAATAATCATACTCATGAATACAAATGTTTGTACCGTGCGAGGAATCGAACCCATGATCATTGGATAGCAAAGCGGTGTGCTAAACCTAGTGGTGTTCAAACTAGACCACCTAGACTGTCAATACTATTACTATTATACACATTATTTGAACACATTGATTGAATATAAACTAGGAATATCTACTCAATCAGTCTTAAGATTTATTCTTGTAATTAGATAGTGTTTATACGATAAAATCAATCAATTATCCAGGCGTAACTCTCAATCATCATTTCAACACCCACAGTTATTAAATATTAGGTAATCCACAATTTACTTTGACTTATTTGAATTACTATTTCTTCTTTACCTTTGAATTGTGTTATTACCGTCTAGCGAATAGTAATTCTAGATCGTTGAATTGATAATAGAGACTGGTCTGCTCTAATCATTATGACTGATTCACCCTTATATAGTTCTCAATCAGTTGGTTGAATATTTAATATTTTCTCTATTTGAGTATTTAATTGAATTAGTGCTAGTTAGTAGTTTGTATTCAGAGATTTCAACTTTAAAATGTAACAATAAAATTATTTAAAAGAGCAACACGCAAGCTCTTGCTCATTTTTCTAGTGATGGGATAGCTTTTATGAGCGGTAGGTTGAAAATAAATGTGATGACTATTCAAAAGTGCTTCTATGTAAATTTATTTCAAGATATAGAATCCGCGACCATCGTACCTAAAGTGGATTGCTAAACCGCTAGACCACCGAGGCTATCTAATATATTAACAGTCGTTACGGTGCTTGTATATATATGTCAATCTTTATTCATGTAGGTATATTACAGAGTCTTATGATATGTCAAATCTACCGTCAGTTTGGAATGATATCGAGATGAGAAGAACTGTCAAGAAACTCAGCTCGTATTCTTTTCAAATAAATGAACATGTTTACAATAATACACAGTCATCATAAATTTAAATTTTGGAGAATAGAGTAACCTGTATATGTTATTGCAAAGGCAAAAAGTCTAATAGATAGATAAAAATTTATTCACGTCAAAGTCACACGTGACACTGTAATATTAACAACAAAAATAAAACCAGATATTCAGATATGTATGAAACACCGTACTATAAATATCATATATAAACTAGCTGTCCCGGCAAACGTTGTTTTGCCTTAAAATAAAAAAAAAAAAAAAAAATACGGATGGACTACCCCTAACATTTAGGGGGATGAAAAATATATGTTGGCAGATTCTCAGACCTACTCAATACGATCACAAAATTTCATGAGAATTGGTCAAGCCGTTTCGGAGGAGTATGGGAACGAAAACTGTGACACGAGAAAATTTTGAAGAGGTCCTTGCGTGAACATTATTCCAAATTTCTTTAATAGTATTCAATATATGATATTATATAAACTCCATGAGATTATATGAATATTTATTATATGTAGTTTAAATTTATATTTTATTTATATGTAATCCATAAACTTATATATTTTATATTGGTATATTAGTATTTTTATATATTTGCATCTGTATATATATGTATTATTTTTCTGTATCTATTTGTTATAATTTTTGTTTTTCTTTTTTTCTTTCAATTAATTATTAAAGTGCACCGCCTTATTATCTCTGATCAACGCGACGGTTGACTGGTAGAGAATGCCATAAGGCATTAAGTCCGCCATGTATACATTTTTGTGTGCAAAAGAATAAATAAATAAATAAATAAATAAATAAATAAATAAATAAATAAAATTTTTATATATAAAATTATCATTTACGTAGCATATATCTTTTACTATACATATATTACTATACAATAAATCAATGTATAACATCAAGCGCTCACTATGGGATATATCTTTTATTTATCATCCCCATAGATTATCAATTATCACTATAAATTATCATTATCAACAAGTGTAATAACAACCCTACAAGATCTATTTAAACTCAAAAGTGACTGATATAATGATCTATCAACGCACAGCCCAAACCACTGGACGGATCGGGCTGAAATTTGGCATGCAAGTAGATGTTATGACGTAGGCATCCGCTAAGAAAGGATTTTGATTAATTCTACTCCCAAGGGCATAAAATAGGGGATGAAAGTTTGTATGAAACTTTGTCAATTTTAAACCGATCAGAGAGATTTTGCATGCATAAAGCTACTATGACGTAGGCATCCCCATAGAAAGGATTTTGATAAATTCCACCCTTGAGGGGATAAATGAACGCGAGCGACGCCGCGGGCAAAAGCTAGTATATAAATATAGACAATACATAATACGACTAATCAGTGTTTGTAACCCGATTCGTTCAAAAATTCAATCATACATGCATCCCTGTAATAAAAACATTATTGTACTTTATAAGAAATACAATTCTATATTTACACATACAGATATAGACGTACGGAATCGCTTCCGCGTGTTATTATGCAATCAATCAAAACAGCGTTTGTATCGGCTAATTGTAGCCATAAACACCGCTTAAGAGTCTTTGTATTAAATTTATAATACGGTAGATTGCGCTTACGTCAAGCATAATTATGCTGAATAGAGATTGATTAAATTATTGATCAGGGTTTCTTTTTCAGAGTTTTTTTTCTTATATGAATATATTTAGATTTATAAATTCTTAGACTCCCACTGCGATTTCATACAGAAGTTTTCACTGTAGGGTATATATATTATATTAAAGTATATAATACATTTAATAATTAAACTGGTTAGACTGGTCTGCTTTAAACACTATGACTTATTTTCTCTTATTAATTGTTTAACCAGTTGTATTGAATGTTCTTTTCAATTTTATTATTTCATTGAATTAGTGCTAATCGGTAATATTTACATACTTAAACTTAAATTGTAAGTAAGAATAAATTATTTAAAAGAGCAACACACAACAATTTCTTGCTTGTTCTTCTTGTGATGAGACAGCATTCCGAATAAGCGGTAGATTAAAAAAAGAATGATATGACTATTCAAATATGCTTCAATGTAAGTTTATTTGAATAAATGATTTTCTATTTTTTTTTTAAGTTTTCGCGTGTATGTAGTGTACACTTATGTATTGTTGATCTGTTTTAACTTATAAATAATACTTTTAGCCAGGGCATCATAAGAAGCAAGAGTTTCCGGATTCTTAAAATATAAGGTCAAATTATAAGGGGATTCAATCCCACTGATTGACATTGACCAGAGTTAGATTAGAGATTCGTATCCAAGAGATCATAAAAAGGAAAAAAGGCAACGGAGATACAAGCATGTTTGGGCTGTGGCTGGACCAACATAAATTCAAAATATTCATGTAGGTCTATTACCGACTCTTTTTATATGTTAAATCTACCATCAGTTCGGAAAGATTTCGAACTGACAAAAAACTCAGATCGTATTCTTTTTTTTCTTTTTTCGGACTACTCTAATGCTGTTGGCCGTAGCTGGCCTTTACAACTTTACCGGACGTCAGGGGCGAGTACAGATGGCACTCCAAACCCGTCGTCACGTTGACGCGTATATCGGATATTACTCCTCGGTGCGTACTCGTAGTCGACCGCACTGACTATGGATCTATATACCGAACTGGACGGTAGGGAAAAAATAAAATTATAATGTAAAAATTTGACGTTCATAAGCGGCTAAAGTGTCCTACATGAATAAATGATTTTTGAATTTGAAAATTTGAATTTGACTATAGACGGTAACCCGCCCACTATATATATTTTGACTATAGGCGGTAAAGAGAGTAGGTAGGTAGAGTCGAAGTAGCGTCGAGACGCTTCCTTCATAAACTGCTTGATGGAGGGCAGATTAAGATGACGGTGGAGATCTACGCTGCGAACGAACCACGCGCACCGGTGGCTCGACGCAGAAACCTATTCTGTATGATCTGTAGTCGGTTGATTAAATAGTAGGGTATGTGGGCGAATACGGGACTAGCGTAAGTCATGATGGGACGGATGCAAGCCTTGTATAATGTCGTATTCTTTTCAAATAAATGTTGTATATGTTTACAATAATACAGTTTCATTTTTAAATTCAAATTTGGGAGAATAGAGTGACCACCAGCGAATACTATTGCAAAAGCAAATAGTCTAAATAAATAATAATAAATAACCCCGGACAATTAACACAGTGCCATCTAATCCCACAGTAAGCTGAGCTTGTGCTGGACAACTGATATTAATACATAGATTTTTTTTGTAAATACATACATAATATACATAGAAAACACCCAGACCGATACAAACAATCATACTCATGGATACAAATGTTTGCATCGTGCAAGGAATCGAATCATGACCATCAGAAGTAAAGCCCGGAAGACGTCCACTACTCGGTCTAGCGATTTAGCACACCGCTTTTCTTCCGATGGTCGCGGGTTCGATTCCTCGCACGGTATGTAGATACATAAACATTTACGCACCATTAAAGAATTGGTAGAAGGTCATCACGTCGGGGTCACCACTGTTGCGGGTTAATGATACGATGTTGCTGGTAGAGACGATGTATATTACAGATGATATTTGACTGATAATATGTACATAAAAATATTGATCTTATATAACAATAGGAAAATGTAAGGTGGGGTGACACAGTTTAGACACGGCAGTGCTTAGTACACAATATTGGATTTGTCTTACTAGACATTATTAAATACAATTATTATTTACTGTGTCCCATAGAACTCTTCCTTCATTATTTAGAAACAGTATAAACTCACAAATAAACACACTTCTAGAAAATTCTAGGGCACATTCCACGGCGACACGATATATATATATATACGCCTACGTATATAAAACATTAACTAATTGACTTTTTACACACCCAGCTTTCCTTTTAATTAAGGCACATAATTTCCTCGCGCTATACATTAGCTTTCTGACTTCTATTAACTTTTGTAATAAAATCAATTGAACATAAAAACGGTAGATAATTGAGTATAGGGAATAGATTCGTAAAATCTGATTCCACTGTAGTGTAGCGGTCTGAGATACTTTTTCACCGATCGCAAGTTCAATCCACGAATAATGCTTTTTATTTATTACTAACTTTTAGCCGTAACTTTGTCTGTGTGGAGTTTAGCTTTATTTACATTAAAATTGGTTACTCGCCCCGGCTTCGCACGGGTGTACTTGTATTATATATATAAACCTTCCTCTTGAATCACTCTATATATTAAAAAAACAGCTTCAAAATCCGTTGCGTAGTTTTAAAGATTTAAGCAAACATAGGGACGGACAGACAGCGACAGCGACTTTATTTCATACTATATAATGATAAATAAAATTTAAAATTAGAAGTATCGTAATTTACTCGTTATAACATTAGCTATCTGCGAGTGAAAATCCCGTTGAAATCAGTTCAGCCGTTTCGGAGGAAACAGTCAAACCGAAAAGTCATTGTCATTACCGTATATGCTTTCATATGTATTTATGAAAAGCTTTTAATTTAATATTACATTTAATAATGTGGACTAACATCATCTAACCTCATTGGCTTTATTATTAACTACCATCTTAGGTTGATCTTCATGAGGTTTCCTCCTGGAAACCTGATAAGTCAATTTACGACGACGATGATGTGCTAACTGGTCTGACCTCATACTCATTTTAGCATCTTCCACTGATGCCCGCCAGCGTATATGTTAACGAAGGCGATTGCACCATTGGGTGGAGGCGGGGAAACTAGGGAGTGTTCCCCCCACGCGTAGAGGAGGGCCTGCTTGCGGGCAACCACTGCTGGGGTCGCGGTTGATTGTCAGCTGGATCCTAGCACTAGTAACGCGGCGAGGAGGAATATCGCCCCCCAGACGGGCTCTATCAGGGACATTACGGTCGTAAAGAAAAATTAAGGCTGGTTCACCATTTGCATTACCATCCATAAGAAAAAAAAACTATGAAATTCTTTAAAAAAAACAAAAATTGCTATCTCAAAAAAAGAAGTAAGTCATCGTCAATTATAAAGTGTCATAGTCGAGTCACTAGCTATCACGGCGTACACGCCTGGTGTGTCAGCAGGAATTACAAAAGCCATTTATCTAAAGCCCCAACACGCCTCTTCTTTTTTTTATTCGCTCTCAAGGTGATTTCAATGTTAAATACATATCATTAAAACATATTTTTGCATAACACTGTATTATTTATATTGTAATTTATGTTGGTTTATATTGAAAATATTCACGACTACAATTTCTGACGGTGTAGGCAGAGGTGTTGATAGTCGACATTATGGTAAACATAACTATTCGCTATATAATTTGGTAATATATTTTTTTTGTAATTTGTAGAACATGTGTTATTCTAATGTATAACCTATATTATTGTAAAGTTTCATCAAAATCCATTCTGTAGATTTTGTGTGATAGAGTAACAAACATCGATCCACCTATCCATTCATACTCACAAACTTTCACGATTATAAAAATATTATTAGCTACTCGCCCCGGCTTCGCACGGGTGTACATGTGTTATATATATAAAACTTCCGTCACTCTATCTATTAAAAAAAACCGCTTCAAAATCCGTTGCGTAGTTTTAAAGATTTAAGCATACATAGGGACGGGATAGACAGCGATAGAGACGATGTTTTATATTATGTAATGATATATATATATATATATATCTTATATATAAAATTCTCGTGTCACAGTTTTCGTTCCCATACTCCTCCGAAACGGCTTGACCGATTCTCATGAAATTTTGTGAGCGTATTGAGTAGGTCTGAGAATCGGCCAACATCTATTTTAGTAGTCCACCCCTAAATTTTTTTTTATTTTAAGGCAAAACAACGTTTGCCGGCACAGCTAGTTTAGTTAGTTTAGTTAGTTTAGTTTAGTAGCTTTAACTTAATTTTTCTAAACTAACAGATTTCTTCTAAAATAAAAGTATCCTAAGTTACTCCTTATTACATCGGCTACCTGCCAAAAAATGTAGCGTCAAAATAGGTCCAGCCATTTCAGAGATTAGCCGGAACGACACACAGACAGACAGACTAAAATTGTAAAAAAAAATATTTTGGTGTATGTACCGTATTTATATTCATATGCATGTAGTAAAAAACGGTTATTTCAATATTACAAACAGACACTCCAATTTTATTTAGATGTATAGTGTTGGCGACCGACCGTCGAATTCTTTTGATATTTTTATTATTTTTATATTTATATTTTTGAAGATTTCTTTTTTATATGTCATGTTATTTGATATACTTCAATTTATTTATTTATTATTCTCTTATTGTCTTTTGATAGTTTCGCATCTGTACAATAATATACTATTATGATATAAACTACATGTTTTCATCATTTATTAATTTTATTTACATGTATAGATAATGATATTAGTAAATTCACTTTACGAGCAAGTTTGTTGAATAGAATAGTAAATCATTTATTCAAATAAACTTAATTTAAGCACTTTTGAATAGTCATAACAATTTGTTTTTTATCTACCACTCGTTCGGAAAGCTGTCTCATCACAAGAAGAACGAGCAAGAAACTTGTGTGTTGCTCTTTTAAATAATCCTTGTAAGTTTACATTTCCAAGTCGAAACGTGTGAATACAAACTACCAACAAGCACTAATTTTTTGGGTCAAATATAATCATGCAATAAGATTAAATCTTATATATATCGTAGTGATAAGAAAATTGTATTTTTTTTCCATCCTTTTGTTATGGGTTCCGTAATTAGCGTTCGTTCTACAATAGTGTCAATATGGTTGGATCAACGACGATCGCTACAATGTATAATTACTCTTATTTACAAAACAAACACTGTGGAATTTACACGGACCAAATGCGCGGTTTGTTTTCAAAGCAAACATTTTTACTGGCTCTTCCGGTGACCCGAATGTTTTCTAGTTTCCGTTTATATACGCCACGACTACAATTCTCAATGGGGCAGACAGACTCTTTAGAAACTGTCAAAGCCATATAATAGAACGCTTCTAGTAAGAAATTCTGAGAAACATCTGTTTTTGCATCATCTTTTTGTTTAATTTATAATAATAATAAATTGCTCTGAAGTATGTATTGAATGAGAGGTTGCCGTACTATAAGTACGAGCCCCATCCGGTCCTCGAAAGCGACAGCGTCAGGCTCTACTGGGACCGATCCATCATCACGGACAGGACCGTTCTTGCGAAAAAACCTGATATCGTGGTGATGGATCGGGCACTCTCGAGGGTGTTTTTGGTGGATATCACCATACCGCATGACGAGAACCTCGTGAAAGCCGAAACTGAGAAAAAGAGAAAATATTTCGACCTGGCTCACGAAGTGACCGAAATGTGGGGGGTGGTGTCCACCGAAATTATTCCAATCGTTATATGGGTGAACGGTCTTATCCCAACCAGTCTGGAGTAACATCTCAGACGGTTGGGATTCCGAGGCGGCTCACTCCCGGGAAAGTTGCAGAAAGCGGTGCTCTTAGATTCTGCCCGCATTGTACGCCGGTTTCTCTCCCTGGGGCCCTGAACCCCGGCCGACTGTCCTTCTGCCGGGGGTATGTAGCCATCTCCTCTCCTTAAGAGGGGAGATGAGATTTTTTTTTGGAAGTTAATAATAATAATAATAATCTCAGGATATTTCACACAGCGCCATCTAGACCCAAATTAAGCTAGCTAAAGCTTGTGTTATGGGTACTAGATAACTGATACAAATAATAGGAATTTTTTTTTTCGTAAATTTATACATAGAAAACACCCAGACCGATACAAACAATCATATTCATGAATACAAATGTTTGTGTCGTGCGAGGAATCGAACCCGCGACCATCGGACGTAAAGCGGTGTGCTAAACCGCTAGACCACCGAGGTCGTCAATAATAATTTAACACAAATAAATTAGTCCTAGTAGGTAGCGTGTATACATTTCAACTTAAAAAATTTGCACCGATTATTTAAAAGAGTAACACGCAAGTTTCTGTGTAGTTTGTTCTTTTTGTGATGAGACATCTTACCGAATAAGCGGTAGATTAAAAAAATAACTATGACTATTCAAACGTGCTTAAATTAAGGTTATTTGAATAAAGAATTTTCTATTCTACTCTATTCTATTTATTTTATTATCAATGCTGATAGCACCGAAGCGGTAGTCACCCAAGTTTTAGTCAGAAATATAAATTAACAAACAATATATTTTTTTTTAAAGCCTAAAAGTCGTAGTCCGTATTTGTAGCTGTAAGTCCATTAAAACATAGTATCTCACTATCATCTTGATCAATATGATGAGTTCAAATCTACAGTACAGTAAAATTTACTGTACTAAGTTACTGGAGGCATATGAGGCTCACCTAACGTAAGTATGAAATGAAGTGCACAGTTCGTAGTTAAAAAAGTCACAATATAGTTTGTTAATCTGAGTCACCACAAAACTTACATAGATAAGATTATATTTCTAAAGCTATTAGGTTTTTTAAAAACTATATTGAACCGTCGTTATAAAAACTAAAAAAACTGCTCATTCATTCATTCTTTTAAATTGAATTAATAATTTAATTAGAAATATCTTTAAATTGAATTAAAAAAGAGCTACGCTCTTGTCGGTGGAGCTCTTGCCACTTTCCGCGATCTTCCATCATGCTCTTTAATTCTTGAAACTGCTAAACTGAAACTTAAAAAAAAACATTATTAGTTTATATTAATAAACTAGCAGTTTTTCTTAAGTTATCGTAATAGTGACATTTAGAAATATCTTTAAATTGAATTAAAAAATGACTATAAAATATAATTTAAATAACACGTTTAATAATAATTTTAAACACCTGAGAATTTTTTTTTTTATTGGCACCCGCCTGCGTTAACGGTTGACACTGTCGGGGCACCAGTGGAGGATGATCATATGAACATGAGGTCAGGTCAGTTAGCCCATCGTGACAAATTCACCAGGAATTTATCACGATGGTTTCCAGGGGAGACCGCGTGGAGGTCGACCTGACATGGTGCATTGCTAGTAATGAGGTTCTTAGTCCACATTACTAACAATCCTCTTCCCACTGAGAAAATGTACTGTAAAACTACAGTATATTTTCTCAGGTGTTTAATATTTATTTATTAACACTTTATTGCACTAATAATGTAATGCAAGAATTACACTATTTATACTGAACAGGGAAATAAATACTATTGTATAAATAATGTTTATTGTTACGGAAGGAAGGACTGTATTAGGGCTGGTTAAAAATGAGACACGTTCCTAGGTGAGGTAAAATAGGTGTAATCAGCTCGCTAGCAAAAATATAAAGACAATATGGCATAAGAAAACAAACGGTATATAAAAACAGAACGTCAAAATATAAAATTCAAATATATATAAAAAACATAACAAGTATCAAAAAGGTTGCCATCGGCAACATTTATAATCAAACACCTGTCCCGGCAAACGTTATTTTGCCTTAAAATAAAAATAAAAATTAGGGTTGGACTACCCCTAACATTTAGGGGGATGAAAAATAGATGTTGGCCGATTCTCAGGCCTACTCAATACGCTCACAAATTTCATGAGAATCGGTCAAGCCGTTTCGGAGGAGTATGGGAACGAAAACTGTGACACGAGAATTTTATATATAAGATATATTTGAGTATATATATGTCTAATGAGAATTCTAATTATCAAATCTTCAATCGGTTTCCCTATTGAATTGGCTATAATACCCTTGATTTCATTAGAAAACGCTATTATTACCATACGAGGGGTAACCAAAATACACTTCATTCATACGCGGAATTCATTGGTTGTATAAAATGGAGTGATATACAAATATACAATTAGATTTAAATAGACTTTAAATTAATACCTTATTAGTACACGATACGTAGTATTTATATATTATTATTTATACATATATTTATTATATATATAGACGGTCTCGGTGGTCTAGCGGTTTAGCACACCGCTTTACTTCCGGTGGTCGCGGGTTCGATTCCTCGCACGGCATGAACATTTGTATTCATGAGTATGATTGTTTGTATCGGTCTGGGTGTTTTCTATGTATATTATGTATGTATTTACGTTAAAGAAATATATCTATGTATTTGTATCAGTTATCTAGTACCTATAACACAAGGTTTAGTTAGCTAATTTGGGTCTAGATGGCGCTGTGTGAATTGTCCTCAGATTATTATTATATATGAAAGACTAACAAACATCCATCCATACTTACAATCTTTTGCGTTTATAATATTATTATGATGAATGAATGAATTTATTAATGACATATTATACTTCGACCGCCTGGCATTTAACTTTATTTTTCTAAAATAAAAGTAGCCTAAGTTACTCCTTATTACATCAGTTACCTGCCAATAAAAGTCCCGTCAAAATCGGTCCAACCATTTCAGAGATTAGCCGGAACAAACAGACAGACAGACAAAAATTCTAAAGAATGATATTTTGGTTTAGGTACCGTATTTATATTCATATGCATGTAGTAAAAAACGGTTATTTCAATATTACAAACAGACACTCCAATTTTATTTATATGTATAGTGTTGGCGACCGACCGTCGAATTCTTTTGATATTTTTATTATTTTTATATTTATATTTCTGAAGATTTCTTTTTTATATGTCATGTTATTTGATATACTTCAATTTATTTATTTATTATTCTCTTATTGTCTTTTGATAGTTTCGCATCTGTACAATAATATACTATTATGATATAAACTACATGTTTTCATCATTTATATATTCGTACAGTCCACCGATCGATTACATATAATTCTATCATGCAATATATTTAGCCGACTGTACTTAATGGATGAAAACTTCCGCAACGCCTATTCATCTTTTGATGACAGACGAACCAATTAGCAATTTGCATTTTGGATCTGTTGAGACTTTACGCGTAGATACGTATTAATTAAGAAACATGAATAACTGTATTTTTTTATTTGACTAGAGTGATAAATGAGATAACGTTCCGCTGGTACGTATATATAGATTTACATATATATATATATTTCGCTCTATATATATCTTATATATAAAATTCTCGTTTCACAGTTTTCGTTCCCATACTCCTCCGAAACAGCTTGACCGATTCTCATGAAATTTTGTGAGCGTATTGAGTAGGTCTGAGAATCGGCCAACATATATTTTTCATCCCCCTAAATGTTAGGGGTAGTCCACCCCTATTTTTTTTTTATTTTAAGGCAAAACAACGTTTGCCGGGACAGCTAGTATATATATATATCGAGCGAAATATATGTATATATATACTTCGCTCGCATAATTTCATTACTAGCTGGTAGATGGCGCTGAAGTGGCATAATGTTGATATTTAATTATTGTTTTTTATATTTTTTTTAAAATAAAAAGTATCCTATGTTCATTCTATTAACTCCAAGAACGTGTGTACAAAATTTCATGAATATCGGTTCAGTATTTTTGCGTCACAAAACATCTCTACTGGCACATTTATAATATTATAGTAATGACATATACATACATACATATATATGTATATATTTTACTACTTATTTTGTATGGGATACAGAGAACTTATTAATGAATAGAATATTCTGATAACTAGGGTTTCTTTTTGCATTTTATTTTTTACATTTTTTTTTATTTTATTTAGATTTCTAGGTATACTATTATCACATTTTTTCTAATGCTGTTAGTCGCATCTGGCCTTTACAGCTTCACTGGACGATAGGAGGCGAGTGCAGATGGCACTCCAAACGACTTATGGAGCGGAGGTCAACTCCCGCCTGACGGATACGACTGTAGTCTGAGGGCACCGGTTGCGGTTCGAACCTCGGCTCAGGCCGTCATAATTCCGTTACCCGTTTGAATTGGACGGGAGATCGATCGGAAGGGGGTTAATAGTAGAGCCTGCGACCTTGTATGCGACTATTATTTTAATATTCAAATCCAAATTCAAAAATCATTTATTCATGCAGGACATTTTAGCCGCTTATGAACGTCAAATTTTTACATTACATTTAAACTTTTGCCTACCGTCCAGTTCAGTATATAGATCCAATTGAGAAGAACTAGCAAGAAACTTAATTGAATTATATTTAGATCTATTGGAATAAAACAGTAAATATTTTGGAATTCGCCACGCAAAGATTTTGATGACGCCTCTGTGATGTGATCATAAACAATATAGTGACCCGTGATATATTCATAAACATAGACTGTATTTCAATCAGGAAGCGCCGCGGCATTTCTTCAGCTTGTATAAAGCAGAAAGCTATTTAGTAGTACATAGAAATCTCTTCCCGTTTTCAGCATGAATGTTTTAAATTCAAAGTGTCACTTCCATTTCGTGTACCCGGCGTTTAAATCTCATTTGTTATTCATTAGAACTGGATATCAATTGCCCAAAATGGAATAAAATGCAGAGGTTTGAAAGAGCCCATCAATAATGCAACAAAGACTACGGGCAAATTGCATATTTTTTTATTAATTATTAAAAATTAACATATTTTAAAATTGAAAACTAGTTCTAAGAACAGTTTAAATAGTGACATAATGCCAAATAAATATAATATTAATAACATTAATCGTAAAAAAAAATAGCAAAACCTGAGAAAATGAGACAATAGTTATAATAATAATAATCTAAGGACAATTCACACAGCGCTATCTAGAACCAAGTTAAGCTAGTTGAAGCCTGTGTTATGGGTACTAGATATTGTTTTAAAAACATACAATAAAAATATATACGAAACAGTTTGTAACAACTGTAAAAAACAAAGTAAGCAAAAAGGCCAATTAATTTCTACATCAAACCCACATACACTACATTGTCTGAAATGAAAACATAATAGTCACGCAACATAAGGGGAAAACTTCCTACGCTGCACTCCGCGTGAAAATTTCATTATAACTGTACAAAGGAAATCGTCAGAAACATTGTTATAAAATTCAGTAGCTGTTACTTACGCCGTGTTCTTTGAAACGTCTGGAATAAATAAACAGCCGAGTTTAAAAGGTAATGTGGCTCATCTACTGCGCTGTCGAAAACAGGCGACTTAATTTGCCGTCTTATAATTTTGTCGAGGTAACGACCTTGGAGTGCCCCAAGGCTGATTCTGGGACCACACCTCTCTCATAATTTCGTTCGGTTATTATTATTTTTACTTAAATATCTTTTTATATTGTATTGAAATAGTTTATCCTAAATAAATAGGCTTTCACTGCTGTTAGCTCAAATCGATTAGTCAGAAGCGTGGTTAATGGCGTCGCTTTTTATGATAGAGATCATCATCATATCATTAGGACATGTTAATTCATATTCAATGTTTTTAAGCTTACGATCTTTAGCGTCTAATTTGACGAAGTAAACTCACTATTAAGATTGTAGTAGTTATCACATATAGACTAGTATTTACAAAACACGATGCTTTGAGTAGAGACCCAATTTATTTTACAATCTGTCTTTGGCATGAATGTCCAATTAAACATTGTTCACATTGTGGTAGTATTACTCCATTTGTGCGTATCGTTTCAGTTTGATTTAGTTACAACATTAATTGGCAACGTTCCCATAGATTTCCGGCCATATCTATTCATTTACTATCGACATTTGAATTATTTGAAATTATTTGATCTAATCCAACAATGGTTTTGTATCAAACCAAACCTTAAGTTCAATTTGATCCTTAATTCTGTTTGTTTTAGATAAAATATCATTTTAGACGGTTTAAAACAGACGAAAATGCTTTGTGGGGCAGACGTTAGGTGCAGTCATAATTTATTTATACTATAAGTTTTGGCAAGTTGGAGATGTGAAAAGTGTCGAAATTATGAATTGAATTTTGTCTCTTTCATTTCATTTGTAATTCTAGAACTTAAAATGGGACAAAGAGTATTATAATTAGCAGCTTGAAACGAACAAATCTGAATCTTATTTTCAATTCATAAATATAAGCAGTCTATATCATGTGACGGCCTTGATACTATTTCGGAGTACTAAATGTCAAGATTCTTATCTTGTAATCTCACTGCCTAATTTGAACCCTACAACTGAAACGTAGCTTATAAAGTAAGCTGCTTGTGGCCTGAAATAGGTCTAAGATATCCCAGTAGTTGGATGCGAGCAGCGCAGGATCCATCATCGTGGAGATCTATGGAGGAGGTCTTTATCCAACAGTGAATGTCTTCCGGGCTGAAAATTATGAAGTTATCCTAGCAGACGTCTTTTTACAAAATCTTCTTTACCAAAATCATGTACTAACTATCGAAAACTTACCATATTTTGTTTCTACGCATTTTAAGACAGATGCTTTGCCAAATTACACCGCCCGAGATATTCAAATGAGATCGACGAATTAATTGAGAGATCACACGAATGCAATTTGATTGTATCAATTTGCTGCTGAATTGGGGGTTGCAAACGATTTTGCTAAATCGAATTATATGGTAAATAGCTCTTCAAAATTATTTGTATTTAATACTTCATATATTTCTTGTTATATATACACGATTAGTGGTATAAGGTAAAGTCAAGCCGAACGTAATAAACAAACAAACTTACTAGCTGTGCCCTTGACTTCATCCGCGTGGAATAGTGACCTCGTATATCATAAAATATACAATAATTTATGATATAAAAAACATGAATAGTAATTCATTCTATATATATTTATATATCGTTCTAGATCTTATTTAATATATTTTTGTGTTTAAATTATATGTTCCATATAAACTTTAGTTTTTTTTTTATGATTATATTTGCCTGAAAATCAGCGCTGTATATAAAAGGTTGTGCTTATATTAACAAAGCTCCTATTGATGTTATTATTTATTTCTTGTTTTTATATTTAATCATTATTTGGAATGAGTAAATCAATTATCTATCTTATCTATCTATTAAATAATAGAACCAAAAAACTAAAGAAAAAAATTTAATCGTTCTAGCTTCAAAAATTATGAATTTCCATACAAACTTTATTCCCTATTATATTTTACCCCCAAGGATAAAATTTTTACAAACCTTGAATGTCATATTTATTTATATTTAATCAACAGAATGAGTTTCAAGCATTTGAAGTTAAAAATGGCGATACTTTCATACAGCTTTTCATCTCCTCTTTCAACCGTTTACAACCCTTTTTCGCATTTAAAAATAGCCTAAGTTCTTTCTTAGAATCTAAAGTATCTGTGTACCAAATTTTCTTTAAACGTTTCAGACAGACAGAGTTATTTTCGAATGTATAATATTAATAATGATTAATTATATAAAGAACATAATCGGAAAAGGAATACAGAAAAAACATCGGCATTTTATTTTTCTCCTTTTGCCGCATTGTGAAGGTATAGTAAAAAAATAATTCGGCCTGCGTCCTCCGTCCTAATAGACAGTAATTTCTGTCATGTTTTAACATGTCCGAAGCTAATCATATAATGGGACGTATTATTCTGCTCCCAAAGAACATTACGAGAATGAAGTCAATTTCCTTAGTACCCCATTTGTGAAACGCAGTATTTCAGAAATGACACGGCCATTCGACTCCGTTTTCTGTTTTACGCAAGTTTGCACTTGCTGATGAGTGTTGGTTTTTTAAATAAGCAAATTTTTTTTTTATACTTCTATGGTGGCATACGGCCCATCTGATGGTAAATGGTTACCGTTGCCTATGGACGCCTGAAGCACCAGGGGTGCCACGTGCGCGTTGCCGAAACCTTATTATACCCTTCTTGAAAAACCCCATGCTGTAGTCTCGTAGGAAAACCTGGGCAGGAAGTTCATTCCACAATGTAAGTGTACGCGGGAGGAAGCTCCTCTGAAACCGCACTGTCCGAGACCACTTAGGTTCCAGCGTGTGGAAATGAATTCCTTGTCGATGGCGAGCGGTGCGATGGTGAAAGGTGGCCGTAGGCATCATGTCGAACAATTCCTCAGAACACAGTCCGTTGTATAATCGGTAGAACACACAAAGCGAAGCGAAGTCTCGCCTCAAACTAAGTGGCTCGATACCGTCAGAGAGATTGGGATCATCGACAATTCTCATAGCACGTCTCTGAACCGAGTCAATAACGTAATTGTGTATCTGATTTTATTTTTGTTATTAATATTACAGTGCCATTAACTTAAATAAAAATTTTATCTATCTGTCCACTCAAATAATAGCAATAATTTAAAATCGCTATTAAAAAATAACGGTTGGTGACAGAAGGGTGAAAATTTAGGGCTGTATGTATTTTAAATGCCAAAAATAAAATTTTTGTCGAAAATATGAAAAAAAAATTTTGAAGTGCGTCACTCTTAACACTTAGGGGTATAAAAATTAGTTATAAACCTACTGAATATACCTATAAAATTTCACTCTTAACACTTAGGGGTATAAAAATTAGTTATAAACCTACTGAATATATATATAAAATTTCATCAAAATCGATCAAGCCATTACGGAGGAGTATAAACACGAAACCAGTGACTCGAGAATTTTATACATTATATTTCTACAACTACTTACGGAAATTTAATAAATTCACTACAAAAACGTTATTAAGGTCACATTAATTATAATTTTATTAATTTAGAAGAATTTTATTAAATTCCACTACATTGTTATAAGGGCTTATCATTTGTTACAATAACTCAAATATTTAATTTATTTATGTTACATCTGACTATCCCATCCAAGATTAGAGCCGTGAATGCAAGTTATTGTTATAAATTTCAGAATTTTATACTCTACTAGCTACTACATTGTTTTTGTGCATTGAAGTTAAATAAATAAATAAGTAAAGATTAAATCTAATTATAGTTATGATTTAAATGTATGTTCTAGAAGTTTAATATCATCATGTTTATTTTTGAGTACAAACAAATAAGTAGTGATTTGATCATACCAGTCCTACCTACCTACTGATTTTAAAAATATAACAACCATATTGTGTGGATAGATCGGTTCGATTTCAACGCTCGAAGTCATCTGCTTCTTCCTTATCCCATTTATTTGTGGTCGGCGTAACATGTTTTTCGCTTCCATTCATCCCTGTTCGCAGTCATCTCGTTATTTACTTTTTCTTACCATATCATCTTTCACACAGTCCATCCATCTCTTTTTCGGCCTTCCTCTGCCCTTATAACCATCCACATTCATATGTAACAGCTTTCTTTCAACGCTCGAAGTATAAAGTATATATTAGTGAAAGAAAAAATCAATAGTCATTATGTATCGTTGCTAGCTACCCACCCTGGCTTCGCACGGGTGTATATGTATTATACACATAAACCTTCCTCTTGAATCACTCTATCTATTAAAAAAACCGCTCCAAAATCCGTTGCGTAGTTTTAAACATTTAAGCATATATTTATACTATGTAATGATTCACATATTAAAATTATATTCAATATGTATAATTCTTACGCTTATATATTTCGTTTATTTATGTAATTATATAATTCTAGATGTATTTTTATTCCAGTAATAAACTCGTAGTTATTATTAGAAATAATATGCTAATCCGCCAGCGCTGCATCTGAAGATTGCCCGATAAGATAAAACGACAATTTTGCTTTAAAAATATGTATTCCGACTGGTGCAAAGGTTCTAAAACTGTAACTTTACGATATAAAATATAGAGACAGTTTTATTTGTTCTATAAACTCCAACTAAACGTAACAAAACTAGAATTAAGAAATCTCGCCAATTTTATGTTGTATTAAATAAATGTTAATAATATTTTAAACGCTTTTTTTTAGAGGGTATGTTTGTTACTCTTTCACGCAAAAGCTACTTGTTATCCCAATGGTTTCCAGGGGGAACCACGTGGAGGTCAACCTGACATGGTACATTGCTGGTATTATGTTAAATGTCCAGGATTATTATTATTTTTCTTAGCGTTACATATGATTGGATATGATTGGATAACAGTCTAGCGGTCTAGCACACCGCTTTACGTCCGATAGTCGCTTGTTCGATTCCTCGAACGGCACAAACACTTGTATTCATGAATGTGATTGTTTGTATCGGTCTGGCTGTTTTCTATGTATAACATGTATGTATTTACGAATAAAAAAAAATATCTATGTATTCTAGTGTCTATTGATGACTTTAGTTAGGAATTTTCACGTAGATATCAGTTTATAGAGGACTAGCTGTACCCGCGACTTCGTCCACGTGGAATTAAACTTTATTTTTATAAAATAAAAGTAGCTTTAGATCCTCCTTATTATATTAGCTAACTGCCAAAAAAAGTCCCGTCAAAATCGGTCCAGCCATTTCAGAGATTAGCCGGAACAAACAGACAGATAGACATAGAGACAAAAATGGTAAAAAATGTTATTTTGGTGTATGCACCGTATTCATATGTATGTAGTAAAAAACGGTTATTTCAATATTACAAACAGACACTCCAATTTTATTTATATGTATAGATTGGAATTGATAAATGACATGTAGAGTTACCAGATCTAAAATACCATCCTGATCATCTGGATGAATAGCGGACTTCCATCGTGCCTTTTCAAGAAACTTTTTACCACGCACAACCACATTGAGGAATCACTTTCCAGCAATGGTATTTCCCAACCGAGACCTACAAGAAAAGAGCAGTACCCAGGGTAAGAGATGCCATCCTGATCATCTGGATGAATGGCTGACATCCACAGTGCGTTTTTCTAGAAAAACTTTTTGCCACGCACAACCACATTGTGGAATCACCTTCAAGAACCATTGCTTGAAGGTGATTCCACAATGTGGTTGTGCGTGGCAAAAAGTTTCTTGAAAAGGCACGATGGAGGAATGGATGGAAATACCATTATTTCCGAAACGAGAGCTACAAAAAAAGAGGAGTACCCAGGGCAAGAAAATCTCCATTTTTCCCAACTTAAAAAAAAATACTATTACATATTAATAAGCAATTACCGTTGCTAATAACGATGCTAAATACTGGTTTAATTTCTTACAGAGACTACATAATGAATTTGGGGGAATTCAGCAGAATTGTACGAAGCGAAAATCGGAGTTAATTGATTTTAAAATTATCCATGTGCGATAAATCCCTTGGTACTGACTCTGTTGAGTTGTCTTCATGAATATGCAAAGAATTAATCGTTAAAACATCACGTTGCCTAAACATTTCAAGTATTTACAATGGGTTTTATAATGTTTAATTATTTAAACATTACACAAATATATATGTACATAATTATATTTTAATATATAATACATATTATATCTAATTATTTTATCATACTGTATTAGAATATGGGGTGGCTCTCGAAAAACAATCATTCTACCACTAGAGAGAATGCGGGAACGTTGCGTTCTCTCTAGTGGTAGAATGATTGTTTTTCGAGAGCCACCAATACTTGAAATAATAAAATTCAAAACCTAACCTTACCGATTTTCCACAAAAGATTTATACTTGGAATGTGACGTACAAACAGTAAGGCAATTATATGTAACACATTTAATGAAGTACCAACACAAAACTGTTAAATATAGTCAGGAAACATATAAAAATCTAAGACGAAAGGACAGGGTTTTTTTCGTTCAACTCTTAAAATCGTATAGCATGTCATCTTTAGGTAGATACGATATTGAAACCTTCAAGAAAAGAGCTTATTCCTTTTTAAAAGGCCGACAACGTACTTGCAATTCCCCTGGTGTTGCGGGTGCTCATGGGCGGCGGTAATCACTTACCATCAGGTGAGCCGCATGCTTGTTTGTCCCCTGTGTTATAAAAAAAAAGGTGGACAATGGCGTCTGAGATACAGGGTAGGCCTAGTTTAGACACTACTGCACTGGACTTAATATTAAAAGTTTTAAGAACTATTGTATATATATGAATTAATATAGATATATAACCTTAGTTAAATCCCTTTTGTATTTGTTTTTTTGCACAATAAAGTTATTATTATTATATATATATAATATATATATATATATATATGTATGTATAAAACATATAAGACGGGGTAGAAAAAAACTAAAATATGAACTATTTTCAGCAACATTTCGTTTCAATATACAATCATCATCATCATCATCGCAGACTGCTGGAAAAAACTAAAATATGACTATTTACTAGTAATAATGCCCAATATACAATACTGAATATAAATTTATAATGTGTGGTGTATCAGAACACAGATCTGGTGGACGTGTTTGAATCATATGTGAATACAGTCAAATGCCAAGTATATAACCTAAATGATTGCATACTGAATGTGAATAGCCTTCTACAAATTATAGGTTTAGATCTTTCAAAAGTCTATTACAGTATCATTATCATTACATAGTATAAAACAAAGTCGCTGTCACTGTCTGCCCGTCCATATGTACTTATGCTTAAATGTTCAAAACTACACAACGGACTTATAACTGAAACGGTTTTTTTAAATAGATAGAGAGAGATTCAAGAGGAAGGTTTATGTGTACAATACATATACACCCGTGCGAAGCCGGGGCGGGTAGCTAGTAGAAAATATACTGTATTTAGTATTTAAAAAAATGATACTTATTTACTGTAAATTCAAGGTTTTACCACAGAGAACATATGGTTTTACTAAGCACTTTAGAATTCTCCGATAAATATAACTGTCTTCTTTTTTGCAGGTATGTGGTCGATATCAAACGTCTAAGTGTGAATTCTATATTTCCATTTCTTCTAGTCTTCTACTTACATTTTTATTTATATGTATATATTACATCCTTTAACATAGCAGGTTCTTTGTTGTATAATTAAGCTACGTATACAGTAATATATACATAACTTATTTTTTTTATACCACATAGGTGGCTAATTGTTATAATTATACAAAAAAGAATCTAAAATTAAAAACCTTAAAAAATATAATATAATAACTAAAATATATTATTAAAAGAAGTCCCTTTAGGCAAGGTTCTGAAGATACTGGCAGCGTTCCCCCTTTGAATGGTTGGACTAGTTTTTTGTCGGAGGTAGCTGCCAGCTCTTCGGTCTTCTGTGATGTCGACTAATATTTTTGCTATTTCCTGTCTTATAGCGCTAGAACGCCACGGACCAAGAGTCTCGACATCTTCTACTTATATAAAAATAACATAATAAAAATTATATAAAATACATATTAATTTTTTTTCGTAAATATACATATTATATATAGACAATGCCCAAACCGATACAAACAAACGTACTCATGAATACGAATGCACCGTGCGAGGAATTGAACCCGCGACCATTGGAAGTAAAGCGGTGTGCTAAACCGCTACACTACCGAGGCCGTCAAAAATAAATAAATAACTTTAAATGTAACTTCTGCGTTGTTGCTGCCGCATGCTTATCTTCCATACTATTCAAATTTCCTGAAGACAGTTTGGTCGCATACGGAGAATCACGTAATATCATCAAAATATATAAAAATCTTGTGACAACCACTGCATACAGTCTAAACTACAATTCGTGTCGCATGTTGGCTTAGTAGGGAGATATAAAATTGTATTCATGCACTTGTGGAGGAGATTCGAGGCCATGTGTGCAGACTTGAATACAACGATCGAAGTAAGACGGTACGTGTAAGTTTGATATTCTCTTCATATATATATTACTTTGACGGCCTCGGTGGTCTGGCGGTTAAGCATACTGCCTTACATCCGATGGTCGTGGGTTCAATTCCTCGCGCGGAAAAAATATATGTATTTATATCAATTGTCTAGTACCCATAACACAAGCTTTGCTTACCGTGGGACTAGATGGCGCTATGTTAATTGTCTACAGCTATTTATTATTATATATATATATATATATATATATATATATATATATATATATATATATATATATATATATATATATATATATATATATATATATATATATATACTAGCTACTCGCCCCGGCTTCGACCGGGTGTACATGTATTATACATATAAATTTTCCTCTTGAATCATTCTATCTATTAAAAAAAGCCGCTTCAAAATCCGTTGCGGAATTTTAAAGATTTAAGCATACATAGGGACGGACAGACAGCCGTAGCGATTTTATTTATACTACGTAATAATGATATGATGGCCTCGGGGTTCTAGTGGTTAAGCACACCGTCTTACATCCGATGGTCGCGGGTTCGATTTCTCGCACGGTACAAACAATTGTATTAATTAGTATGATTGTCTATTTTGTTATTAACCCCCGAATTTGTTGAAGAGACGCCTCTACACCTATATGGTTGTAGACCACTCAATTTGGAAAGTATACACTCTATCCTGAAGATATAAAATCATCAATTCAATTCTTCCCAGACGAGTCTAGGTAGCGAACTTTTAAAAAGGGCGAGCAGTATAGATCTATGTAAATCGCAGCGCTACAAATCTATAGCACCTAGCGATAGTCATTGCTAGTTGCTGTTACTAAAAAAACCTCTAATAAATTGTAGCTAAACACCATGTCAATCACATCATCCTACAAACAATAAATCCGCATCATAATCGGTCAATCCGTTTAGGAGCTCGGCTTCTCAAATAGTCTAATCAGTGTTCGCAACCTGAACAGACCATTCCCCACAAGCAGCACCCGTTCACGAGTATGACGGATGAGCCAGCCGTCATTCCAATTCCATTACATCACATCATCCTACAAACAATAAATCTATATCATGATCGGTCTATTCGTTTAGGAGCTACGATGACACATATACACACAGATATGTCAAACTTTTAACAGACCTTTTTTGCGTCGGAGGTTAATAAAATGAAAGATAACAGCACATTCCGCTAGAGTGTGAGTGATTTCGATAGTATCGCCCAAAAGTTGATGGATGGCTGTAATAAATCAATAGAATCACTAATTGGCACTGCACTTGGTTACAGAGAACTCTATTTTACCTTTTAGTTACGGTTTTAAAAACTAGCTTTCCTCCCGCGGTTTCGCCTGCATGGGCATAGGACATATAGGTGATAGCACTTTAAAGACCCGTGTTCAGAATTAGGACGTTATATATCCTAAACCTTCCTCTTGAGTCACTCTATCTATTCTGTCTATTAAATAAAAACGCATCAAAATCCGCGCAGTTTTTAATGTCTCCCAGATTATTATTTTTCATTAGTATTCGGTACTTAGTGACCGAAACGAGACCAGAATATTAACTAAATAGTTTACTGTAATGTTACTAGGAATTAATGAAATGTAAATGATAGAAATGAACGAATTCTTGAACTATATTACAATATATATAACTATAAATATATACAACTAAGGCTATAGTTTTACAAATTTACTACAATCGTTTCCAAGGGTAAACACGACTAAACTGTAACGTGACTAGAACTAAATTACCATACTGTAATAGAATACAATAACAGATGGTGAAAAATAATATAAAAGTAAAAGAACGTAGTGATATTGGCAATCTTTCCGTTGAGTGTTGTATTGAAATTTCCTGCGTGGAACTAGAAAATTATATAGTTATGTGTGTATATAGACCTCCAAATAGTGATTATAATTTATCTGAATTTTATTAATGGAGGATATTTTAAAAATTTAAAGATTTAATATTAACAAAAAATTTATAGTGTGTGGTGATTTCAATGTTGACATTTTATCACATAACACCACAAAAACTAAATTAATGAGTTTATTTCAATCTTTTGACTTGAGTAATGTCTTCTACGAACCCACTCGTATCACAGCCACGTCTGCTACTTGTTTGGATAACATATTTAGCAACAGTGAATATTTAGATAAAATAATATTAAACAACCTTCCTTCTGATCACTGTGGTCAATTAGTAATTTTTCCAAATCACGTAAACAAAATTAGGAAAATTAATTTATTAAAAAGAGACTTGACTAGTTATAAGATCAATAAATTTAAAATATCAGTTCGTAGTAAATTAGATTTTTGTCCTCAATCTGATGAACCAAACAAACTTTATACAGATTTCTTCAATATTGTTTCTTACGAGTATAATAAGGCTTTTAACAAAAAAACTATCAGTATTAGTAACAAAACAAAATTTTCAGAATGGGCTACAAAGGGAATTCTTAAAAGTAGAAATATATTATTTGATTTATATGATCAAAAAAAATACCGTTTCGATAGTACATTCGTAAATTATGTAAAAAGATACTCAATATAAACTTTTAAAAAGGTATGTAATGTAGCAAAGTCTAATTATCTAAATAAAAAAATTAAAGAATCCAAGGATAAGATTAGGACAGTGTGGAATATTATTAATAAAGAAACTGGCAAAGTTAAAAGTCCATATAATGATTTTACGTTAAATTATAATGATAAACTAGTAACGTCCACAAAAGAAATAGTCAATATTTTTGAAAAATTTTTCGCTAGTATTCCAACTGATATTACGTCCTCTTTGGACTCTTCTCCAAGTACAGCTAAATCATTCCTTATTGACAATGTTGCTTCGTGTCCGGTTACATTTAAATTTACATTTATTGACATTGCTACAATTACGAAAACATTTAAACAATTAAATTTAAAAAATACTGAAGACCATTGGGGCATGTATATATAAAGTTATTAACACCGCTATAGATGTTATTGCTCCATATTTAGTAACTATCTTCAATAAATGTATTTTTGACGGTGTTTTTCCCAATTTAATGAAACATAGTAAAATAACTCTACTTTTTAAGTTAGGGGATAAAACTGAAGTAGATAATTATAGGCCCATTTCTATCTTACCAGTAAAAACTAAGTAAAGTGTTTGAAAAAATTATGCTCAATCAGATGCTTCACCACTTTAAAATAAATAGACTGCTTCACAGTCGGCAATTTGGTTTCACGGCCGGTAAATCAACTACTGACGCTGGTGTAGCTTTAATGAAACACATTTTTGACTGTTGGGAGAGGTCACAGGATGCTATCGGTGTATTCTGTGACTCTCTGATATATTTGATTTGCGTTGATCATGAAACACTCTTACTCAAATTAGAATATTACGGTATTAGATATGAAGCACTATGCATGATGAAATCCTATCTAAATAATAGAATGCAAGTTGTTGAAATAAATGGTGTAAAGTCTGAGGGAACTAGTATTAAAATGGGTGTTCCTCAGGGCTCTATTCTAGGTCCTTTCTTATTTTTAGTTTACATAAACGATCTTCCTTATATGGTAGAAAAGATAGCTGACATAGTTCTGTTTGCTGATGATACTTCATTAGTATTCAAAGTCATTCGACATATTGATGATATGGACGAAGTACGTAACGGTTCTCTCTCTTATGTTTTAAAATGGTTTACGGCAAATAATATGCTACTAAATGCAAATAAAACTAAATGTATCAAATTTACTCTCCCCAATGTAAGGCCGGTAGATTCAAAAATCGTATTGGACAATAAATCTATTAATTTTGTTGACGATACTGTATTTCTAGGTATCACATTAGATTCCAAGTTGCAATGGGGTGCTCATATTACTAAATTGGCGAGTCGACTTAGTTCTGCCGCTTACGCGGTAAGAAGAATTAGACAATTAAATAGACGTGGCTTAAATTTAAACTTGTCTATTTTAGCTATTTCCATAGCATTATGTCGTATGGTATTTTGTTATGGGGCAAAGCAGCTGATATAAATACAATATTTACTTTACAAAAAGGGCCATTCGCTCCATTTATGGTATGGGTTCCAGGGAGTCATTGCGAGAGTGTTTTAAGGAATCAAATATCCTCACCGTTGCTTCTCAATACATTTATGAAAATATCATCTATGCCAGAAGGAATATAGACAGTTTCAAAAGAGTTAGTGATTGCACTAATAAAAGCTTACGTAACAATAACAAACTGATTTTACCTAAATGTCGTTTGGCTAAAGTTAGTAATTCGTTTTATGGCAATTGCGTAAGGTTTTACAATAAAATACCAGAGTCTGTTATAAATCTGCCAGAAAAAAGATTTAAATGTCAAATAAAACAGTTCCTTTGCAAAAAAGCTTACTATAAAATTGAAGAATTCGTTAACGATAATAATGTTTTTATAGAAAAACTTTAAATCTATAGCACTGACAATATTATCTGATTACATTAATAATGAGTGCGTAGCGACTTCTATGTTGATTATCGCATGCCTCTTACTTGTTATACTGTAATTATTTATATAAAAAAAACATCTATTAAAAAGAGCAACACACAAGTTTCTTGCTCATTCTTCTTGTGATGAATCTGCATTCCGAATGAGTGGTAGAATCAAAATATGACTATTCAAAAGTGCTTGTAATGAGTTTATTTGAATAAAGATTATTTCTATTTCTTAGATATATAAATACAATTCAATTCCAATAACAAACGTATTGTCCACACAATCTCATGTCGGAAATCCGGATTCCAATGCGGAACTAAGTAAAAACTGCAAGAAACGGAACAAAAGCTATGCATACAAATGTTTTGCGGTAATGTTGTAAGAAACATCGCTACAGCAGCGCTGAACAAAAGTTTGTTAGTTATGCGGTTAAAATATTTACTGCTGAACACTTTCTGTAATATTAATGAACATTAGTACAACAGAGTTAATTAGCTACTGTGAGTAGGGAGACGGTGGTTCAGCAGTTTAGCATACAAACCAAAAGTAAAGCTACTTCTGATATATTATATTCTAGCTGTTTCAGCGACTTCGTCCGCGTGGAATTTAAATTTATTTTTCTAAAATAAAAGGTAGCCTGTGTTACTCCTTATTACATCAGCTACCTGGCAAAAAAAGTCCCGTCGAAATCGGTCCAGCCATTTCAGAAATTAGCCGGCATAATCAGACAGACAGACAGACAAAAATTGTAAAGTAACTATTTTGGTGTATGTACCGTATTTATATTCATATGCATGTAATAAAAAACGGTTATTTCAACATTACAAACAGATACACCATTTTTATTTATATGTATAGATGTATTAACAAAAGAACAGATAAATTGTAAAAATTGTTATTTTGGTGTATGTACCGTATTTATATTCATATGCATGTAATAAAAAACGGTTATTTCAACATTACAAACAGATACACCAATTTTATTTATATGTATAGATATATTAACAAAAGAACAGACAAATTGTAAAAATTGTTATTTTGGTGTATGTATAGTATTTATATTCATATGCATGTAGTAAAAAACAGTTATTTCAACATTACAAACAGATACACCAATTTTATTTATATGTATAGATGTATTAACAAAAGAAACTGTATTTATCATCATCTGCTTCTTCCTTATCCCATTTATTTGTGGTCGTCGTAATATGTTTTTCTCTTCCATTCATCTCTGTTCGCAGTCATCTCGTTATTTACTCCCTTTCTCACCATATCATCTTTCTCACAGTCCATCCATCTCTTTTTCGGTCTTCCCCTACCCTTATAACCATCCACATTCATATGTAACACCGTTCTTAGGGTATGATCTTCATTCCTACGCCTTACATGCCTATACTACGATAGACGATTACTCTTTAACATCTCCAACACCGGCGCCACTTTAATGTCTTCATCCTCTAATGTATTCATTCTTTATCTTGTCCACCCTTGTCTATAACACAAGCTCTGCTTAGTTTGGGACTAGATGGCGTTGTATGAATTATTACTATTATGTAATAAAAGAAAATGTATGTATATCAGTTGTCTAGTATCCATGACACAAGCTCTGCTTAGCATAGGACTAGATCACGCTGTGTGAATTGTCAATAATAATATATATACTTGGCGACCTCGTTGGTCTAGCGGTTTACCACACCGCTTCACTTCCGATGGTCGCGGGTTCGATTCCTCGCACGGTGCAAATACTTGTATTCATGAGTATAATTTCTTGTAACGGTCTGGGTGTCTTCTATGTATATTAAGTACGTATTTACAAAAAAAAATGTATGTGTTTATATCAGTTGTCTAGTACTCTTAACACAAGCTCTTACCAGACTAGATGGACTATTTATTTAAAAACATATTCAAAAGAGTAACACACATGTTTCTTGCTCATTCTTCTTGTGATCAATCTGCGTTCCGAATGAGTGGTAGATTAAAAAAATATGTGGTTTGTTCCGGGGTGGCAGCAGCGACGAGAGACTATAAATTTCTTCTTTCACTTACATGTATTTTTCATTTCGAGCATCTAAATCGAACAAAAATTTTATTCTTCTTGTGATGAATCTGCATTCCGAATGAGTGGTAGAATCAAAATATGACTATTCAAAAGTGCTTGTAATGAGTTTATTTGAATAAAGATTATTTCTATTTCTATTTCTATTTCTAGAACTGGTCGTATATAATAGTTTATATACGATATTGGAATCTTTCTTTCAGTTAATTATATCAAAATTACATATCGAAGTTTTGTAATTTCAATTTGCTATTTCATTAATTGGGAGTCATAACTCGTGGAGTTTCAACGGAATATGTCTTCTGAATCAGAGTTCGCGTTCCGTTCAGATAACAAGATGTAAAGTTATTCTGCTTATTATAATTGTTTGAAATGTAAGATCCAAATGGGAAATTGTTCGCGAAGTCGCTAGTCGTCTTAAATATTCATTCACTCTAATAATATTTTGTTGACAAATAAATGTGGAATGTTTAATGAAATTGCATGGATCCTGTTTTCGTCTCGGCTGTAGCTGAAATCGGGATTGATGAGATTGTAGATGGGAATAAACAATCTCATATTATCTAAATAGATGTATTTAGACAGCATGAGTTTGTTTATTGTTTTGTTTATTTGCTTTTTATTGCACCAGAATTACAAAGATCTCTAATGGTGATCAAATTCCGACCGTTATTGAGTCTATACCCATATTGCAGCAAATGTTTCGCCTGAACGAGGCATCATCAGGCGTTGATTAGAGTTCGGATATAGCTCGGAAGCATAGTGTTGACTCTTCATTATTAGATGATTGTTGATTTGATCACCACATGGCACAAACATTTTTAATTCAATTCCCAATGATGATTGTTTGTATCGGTAATATGGGTGTTTTCCATGTATAATATGATCACGATTAGAAAAAAAAAACTATGTACTTGTTTCACACATGTTATCTGTACCCATTAAACAAAATGATATAAATTAGTAGTGAATTTGACGTGGGTCAAAATAACACCTGTCAATTGAATATATAATTTGAGACTAAAAAAAAAAAGTGATATATCTATTGGAAAACTATAGTCATCCAATAATACGACTTATGGGCTGTACAATTAGGGTTGTCATTTGTTTTCTACTCTGAGAAAGAATAAATCTCATTTTAAAGCTAATCTAATGGTTAACTTACTACTCAATGCGCAATCATTATAAGAATTTCTGATTCTCCTTGTTCTATTTATCTTCTCTGCCTCAAACATGGGTAATTTTCCTGTTTCTAAATTGTGTTATTTTTAGTTTATATTATACTAGCTACTCGCCCCGGCTTCGCCCGGGTGTACAGGTATTATATATATAAATCTCTACTCTACCTCTAGAATAACTATATCTATTAAAAAAACCCGCTTCAAAATCCGTTGCGTAGTTTTAAAGATATATAATACATAGGGACGTGCAGACAGCGACCGCGACTTTGTTTTATACCATGTAGTGACACTATACCTGAATCTATATAATATTTATATATTTATGTATCGTATGTAAGTATGTACGTAGGTATGTTTATAAACTATAATGCACGCTTACTAATATCTCAGTTTGCTTTATGGTTAACCGGTAGAGAACACCCTTAGGTGTTAAGTTAGGTATATTTACATTTATATATTATACTAGCTGTTCCCGCGACTTCGTCCGCGTGGAATATAACTTTATTTTCCTAAAGTAAAAGTCGCGTAAGTTAATCCTTATTACATCAGGTACCCGTCAAAAAAAATTCCCGTCAAAATCGGTCCAGCCATTTCAGAGATTAGCCGGAACAAACAGACAGACAAAAAAGATAAATAAACGGCATTTATATGCATATGCATGTAGTAAAAATGGTTATTTTAATATTACAAACAGACACTGTGATTTTATTCATATGTACAGATTTCTGCATTGTCGTTTAAATAAATAAATAAAAACTTGGCTTCATGACTCTATTTTACTATACCTGCATCCATATCAACATAAACAATCATACAAATGTTTGCACCGTGCAAGAAATCGAACCTGCGATCAATGGAAGTAAGACGGTATTCAAACCGCTGGACTACCACGACCGTAATCAATTTAAATGAGTTTATTACTAGTTCAACAGCCGTAACAAATGACCACACAGACACAGCGCCATCTAGTCCCACACTAAGCATTGTTATAAATTCACCCAAATAATAAAGGTCTGATGAAAATGATGAAACTGGAAACAAACAAATAATGGCCCGTAATTTTGTAACTTTGAAATTTTCATATTGCAACATCACGATTCAAATGGGGAACACATTATTCTATATAATTTTACGTAATGGCTGTTCTCGTTTAGGCGTTTCCAGTTATTGCGAGGGTTAGTCGGTTAACCGCTATTTTTCATATTTCTATTCTATTCTATTCTATTTCTATTCTACACAATAAACAGCATATAGCACAGAAGATTAACGACCATTTTTGGATTTGTCGATGACAATTTATTTAGTTAAAATCCGAAATTCTATAACTATTTATTGATATATTTATTTTTGTGTCTTCTTAAGTGAGAAGTTGGGGTTCGAGAAAATACGAAGAAATCCTATGTCGGTAAAAAAAAGTACTTACCGACCAACCTTTGGTTTTGATATTTTAAATATAATAAAAACATTTTTACCCGTTACTACTAGCAGTGCTCGCGGTTTCACTCGTGTGATTATTTATAGCCTATATGTTATTCTGATATATAAGCTATATTAATTTAAAGTTTAATTAAAACCCGTTCAGTAGTTTTTACGTGAAATAGTAACAAACATCCGTCCACATTCACAAACTTTTTTTTTTATATATATATATATATATATATAACAACATTATAAACAAAAAAACCGTTCCTATTTTTAATCTTGATACAGACAAACCACTCAATATTATAACAAAACTAAACTTTTGCTCAAGTATATATATATATAACATTATAATATAAAACTCTATCTATTAAAAAAATCGTCAAAATCCCATTTTTAATCTTGATACAGACAAATCACTCAATATTATAACAAAACTAAACTTTTGCTCAAGTATATATATATATAACAACATTATAAACAAAAAAATCGTTCTCATTTTTAATCTTCATACAGACAAATCACTCAATATTATAACAAAACTAAACTTGAATTGCACAAGTGCACAATACGTGTTACAGAAAGTGCATCGACCACTTCCGATGCGGCTTACCGTCCCCCATCAGATACGTGCCCGGAGCGCTAACAAATGTGTTTTTTTCTTTTCTAATTCCCAAGATATTCCAGCTTAACAGCTAACGCCTTTATGTGCAGCCAATGCGCCATGGGATTTTATTTACGGAAGTTTCGTTCGTGATTTCTGAATTGCGATAATGGTTCTCTTTAACTTTATTATTTATTATATTATATTATCTGGTCATAATCGCTGGAAGGCATTGGATGCGAGCAGCGCACGACCGATCGTATTGGAAATCTTTAGGGGAGGCCTATGTCCAGCAGTGGACGTCTTCCGGGCTGCGATGATGATGATGATGATTATTATTATTATAGTCATGAATACAAATGTTTGCACCGTGCGAGGAATTGAACCCGCGACCATCGAAAGTAAAGCGGCTTACTAAGCCACTAGACGGAAGCGTGATCATGGAGTAGATATTTTTTTACCTTAATATATTTACTAATCACGTGAAAAGTTAGTAAATACTAGCTATTCGCCCTGGCTTCGCACGGGTGTATATGTATTATATATATAAACCATCCACTTGAATCACTCTATCTATTAAAATAAACCGCTTCAAAATGCGTTGCGTAGTTTTAAAGATTTAATCATACATAGCGACTTTGTTTTATACTATGTAATGATATACTTAAGCCTGAGCTCAACAAAAATCTGTGTAATTGTTTAAGATAGTTCCAAATGTATAATATTAGTCCACTCCGTGCAAACTAGATGGCGCCACAGGTAAATGTAGATGGCGCTATTAAGATTTTTTTTGTTTTAATGACCTCCCTATAGTATTTTTTTTTAATAAATTCCTATCATCCCTATTGAATGGTAGTTTCAATTGGAACCCTCAATAGCAGCTTTTTGACCTCACGGTACCTATTTGTTCAGTAATAATAAACGTAGTGACTTGTGGCGAATTTCTGTGCGTGTTACCGAAAATAAATTGGCTACATTAGGCTTAATGTATATTCTTGACATAGTTGTGTCCGTACTGTTAGCCTTGGCTTCCTTCCACATGATTAGTTTGTTTTAGTTTCTACCCCCGAGGATGCTGTAAGGGTGTACTAAATATTTACCCTAATGACAACTTTTTTTTTTATACCACTTAGGTGGCAAACAAGCATACGGTCCATCTGATGATAAACGGTTACCGTAGCCTATGGACGCCTGAAACACCAGGGGTGTCACATACGCGTTGCCGAAACCTTAATATACCCTTCTTGAAAAACCCCATGCTGTAGTCTCTCGAGAAAACCTCGGCAGGTAGTTCATTCCACAATGTAAGTGTACGCGGGAGGAAGCTCCTCTGAAACCGCACTGTCCGATACCACTTAGGTTCCAGCGTGTGGGGATGAATTCCCTGTCGATGGCGAGCGGTGCGATGGTAAAAGGTAGCCGTAGGCATCATGTCAAACAATTCATCAGAACACAGTCCGTTGTATATTTGGTAGAACACACAAAGCGATCTACAGTGTATCTATTTATTAATAAGTACATAGTTATCGATAACACTGACAAGTTACACAGTGCCGTCTAGTCCTAAGCTGACAAATTTAGCATTTTCTTTATTTATTACTAGATATGCACGCGGTTTCACCTGCGTTTTATTTCAATATAAAACATAGCTTATGTCTTATTCCGATGTATAAGGTATAGTACTGTAAAGTTTCATCAAAATCCGTTCAGTATTTTTTGCGTGGAAGAGTAAAAAGTAACAAACATCCATACTTACAAACTTTCGCATTTATAATATTAATAGGATGTAGTAATAATAATAAATTCTCAATAGAATTCACACAGCGCCATGTAATACCAAGATAAGCAGAGCTTGTGTAATAGGTACTACAGAAGTAATATAAATACACAGATATATACATATATATAGAAACCAGGCCGATACAAATATTTGTGCCGTGCTGGGAATCGAACCCGGAATCGAAGGCGGTACGCTAAACTGTTAGACTACGAAGTCGTAAATAATGAAAATGCTTTTTTAATGTATAAAATATAGACAGAAAGACACTCTAATTAACAAGCAGAATACCAAATATTGGGGGAAAATAACCATAAAAATATATAGAAAATTCTATAATTTGGTTCTTCTGGAAACCATCGAGTTAAATTCACGGTGAATTTACCACAATGTGTTAAGTGACGTGACCTCATGCTCATCTTGTTATCCTCCACTGGTGCCCCGCCAGCGTAAACTGTTAGTGCAGGCGGGTGCACGATTCCATTATCATCCATAAAAAAAATAATGAATATTAGAGACAAGAGAGTTTTTCCTAATGTGGACTAATGGTCCTATTTTTTTAATCGGTGATAATAGAATGGTGCTCCCTCTTGCGCTATCGGTTTACGCTGGCGGGGCATCAGTGGAGGATGATAGGATGAACATGAGGTCAGGTCAGTTAACCCATCGTGACAGATTCACCAGGAAATTATCATGATCGTTTCTAGGGGGAACCGCGTGGAGGTCAACCTGATAAATGATGGTGTGTATCATGTCAGGTTGCCCTCACGAGGTTACTCCAGGAAACAATCGTGATAAAATGCCATGGTAGGCTAATCCTGATCTCATGTTCATCTTACCATCATCCACTGCTGCTCTGCCAGTGTATACCGATAGAGCAGGCATCTACAACATTTCATTAAAAAAAACTTATTTTCGCGATTCGAACTCGCGACTTTTGGAAGTTGAGGCGGTGTATTAAACAGCTATACCACCGAGGTCGTCTTTGGAGTTTGTCCAAGATGCTGTGGTCGATATCTTATACTTAACAAGGGGTAGATGCAATATCTCCATTACATGGTTGGTATACTGAGAACCTCGACTTGGCGCAGTCACCACTATTATATCATAAATGATGTTTTATGGTAAAACATATTAAGACACAAACAGCCGCTCTATAAGTCCTTCCGCGGCAAAAAAATAGATCAAAAGGATGTCGCCACAAAAGTAGCGGCAGATAATACTATAAAATAAAAAAAAAGTCCTTCCGCGGGTTTGGAGTGCCATCTGCACTCACCCTCTATCGTGAAGCTGTAAAGGCCAGCTGCGGCCAATAGCATTAGAGTAGTCCAAAAAAATACTAAAATCAAATTGTTTTGAATTAAATTAAAATTTCTTATAAAAAAAAATTCGAGCAGCGGAAGACTGATCATCATGGAGATCTTTGGCTCTCTTTGTTCAGCTATGGATATCTTCCAGGCTGAGATGATGATGATGATGATGATATAGAAAATACTCAGAATAATACAAATAACCTTAATTATGAATAAAAATATTTGTATGATACAAGAAATAGAATCTGCGACCATGAAGCAAAATGCTAAACCGCAGGTCTGGATGTTTTCTACGTATATTATGTATATATTAACAAAAAAAAATTAATTCTCTTACCCATTACTTATTTTTTTTTTGAGCGACCAACAAGACATACTATGAGGTTACAATTATTATCACTTGCATGAAGTTTAGGTATATAGTGATGACTTAATTACTGATTGCCGCGGCATGCGTAAATGTTTACAAAAGTTTATAAATATATATATATTTAAATTATATATTTCGTATCGTAACTTGGAACTAGATGGCGCTGTGTGAGTTGTCGCGGATATTATGATTAAACGAAATATCATCAATATACATCCCCGAAAAATCCCAGTCAGCGGTATGTCCAAAAAAATTACATTTTCAAATCAAACCAGAATCAAATAGAGTAATAACTCGGACTCTTGTTTTAAACTAGATGGCGCTGTGTGAATTGTCTCCAATCATTATTATTATAAAGATAAACACAGTTAGACATGAATTGACAGGACGTAATTTTAAAAATAATTTGGAAAGGCTGTTACGATGTTTTTATTGACGATTATTTCAATATTATTTAGATCTATACATATAAATAAAATTATATATATTTGTAATATTGAAACGTTTTTTACTACATGCATATTAAAAAAAAAATACGGTACATAGACCAAAATAACATTTTTTACAATTTTTGTCTGTCTGTCTTTCTGTTTCCGGCTAATCTCTGAAATGGCTGGATCGATTTTGATTTGATTTTGACCGGACTTTTTTTGGTGACACGAGAATTTTATATATAAGATATATATAATAATAATAATATAATACATAATAATATAATAATAATGATATATATATAAAAAGTATAATTAATATAATGTATTAATATATGTAATTGTTAGGTTTATTAATAACAATTTCATGCCTACTGAAAAAAGACATATTACAGCGCCGCCTGCTGATATCACTGTGGCTTAATTGTTATGTATATCTGTCTGTAATGCGAATTAATGACTTACTTATTTATTTATTTATTTGAGCGACCAACAAGACATACATATTTTTTTATAACTTGCAACAAGTTCAATATATAGTGTTGACTTAATTAGAAGATGTTTACAAAAGTTTAAAATATATATATATATATTAATTTGAAATGTTCAAATAGGATGTCAGTATTTTTTAAATGTTACATTCTTATTGTCAAAATAATAAAATATATGAATTTGTAATGTAATTCCTCAATATCAATTTTCTATATAAACAATTACAAAAAACAATCATTATATGAGTTATAATCGAGGCTTGGTTCAAGATACTAAATATGATTTAACAGATGTTTTGAATTTAAAATAGCTAAGCTCTTCCAGTATATCCTTTGAGCCGCGCTGAAATATATATATTTAAATTATATATATGTGTATAAATATTAAAATTTTACTTACAAGTTTAGTATAACATGAACCGTACGTTTGTTTGTCTTCTCTAAAAATCCCCGAAAACTCCTGTCATAGTCCAACAATTAATTACATCAAATCAAATAGCGAATCAAATAGAGTCCAATTAGCGTCGGACCCTGGTGTTAAATAAACAAGTATAGTTACCGAATTTTGAATGAAAACAGACGGTATTTTAGTCACAATGGCTTTCCGTATCATTGTATCACGAAAGGGCATTTGAATTCCTAATGGAAGGGTTACGATGTACTATTGACGAATTGTCCTGGGATTATAAAAAAATACTTATACACACTAGTTACTAATGTATACACACTAATTACAAGAAAAAAAAACAATCTTAATTTTACATACTACAGATATAATCTACTGCCATTCTACGACACACCAGCAACTCATGTATAAAAAGTTTGTGCCGTGCGAGGAATTGAACCCGCGATCGTAGGAAGTGAGGCAGTGTGCTTAACCGCTAGACCAGCGAGGCCGTGAATAAATGTACGCCATCTTTCTAAAAGGGCATATTGGTTAACTCTGTAAAGTTTGGTTAGTATGACGTAAATAAAGAAATAACACAAGTTCATATTTATCATGGACAAAGATGCGGATAAAACTACTGTAACATTCTGCAAATAAACAAATTAAATTAAACTGCGCCTGGAAAATGTCGAGAAACATCTCGAGATCTCTAAATATGAGGAGAAACGAGAGTTGCCATTATTTACGGGGAATGCAAGATATTTCTCTTTTAAATTTAGCAAATTTAGAGCTTCAAAGTGACGGAACGATGTTGGAAGATGTGATGGTATAGATTATAATGTTTTATTATACTGTAACTGTGTCGACATCTTGATTTTTTATTTATAAATTGTAAAAGTTGTCTGCAATATCGGTTTCCGTTATCCTATATCCGTATTCATGATAAAATCTATCATCGTATCAAATTTTATCAAGATCCGCTTAGCCATTTAACTCTTCTAACTGTTGCAGCTGATTGATATGGTATTCAGTAATATATGCAGATAGATGTTAGTAATGTGGTCTAATCGTTTGCTAGCAATGTACCATGTCAGGTTGATCTCCTACGGTCCCCTAAACCATCATGATTCATCGTGATTTTGTCAAGATGGACTATCTGACCTGAGCTCATGCTCATTTTATCATCCTCCACTGGTACCTTGTTGGCATAAACCATTAGCACAGACGAGCGCACAATTCCATTAACATACATTAAAAAAAACAGATACATAGACAATTTTTTTTAAGTATTATGCATTTAGTGAAAAGCTGGTAATATGAATTACAAACAGACGCAATATAACAGAATAAAATTGAAATTTTATTTATTTGTATTATTTTAGTTGTTATATTATATTTATTTGTAGTATAAATAGGTAATGTATGTATATTACATGATTTAAACCGAGCAAAGTCCGATCGAACCGCTAGTATAGTTTCACGCCCTTAACACTTAGTGGCAGTTAAACTCGAGTATTCATTCGAAATGTCTTCTAATATCATTGTTATAAGATTACTTTTTCAATGTTCCAGGTAAAATAATAAATGCCACTTTGGTAATATCTCAAATTACAGGACTCGACCCTGAAACTGCACTCCCAAACTGTTTTATATCTGGCCTATATATTGATGTATAATATATTATTTAAACCGAGTAAAGTCGGTTCCAACCATTAGTATAGTATCACGATCTTAACACTTAGCACAAGATACCAGTTAAACTCGAGTAATCATGCGAAATGTATTCTAATACCCTTCCAATAAGGTACTTACAAATTGTTTTATCTCTATCCTATACATTGTTCTATAATATATTATTCAAACCAAGCAAAGTCAGTTCCAACCGCTAGTATAGTATCACGTCCTTAACACTTAGTACAATATGCCAGTTAAACTTGAGTATTCTTGTGAAATGTATTCTAATACCGTTTCAATAAGGTTACTTTTTCAATGCTCTAGGTAAAATAATAATTGCCACTTTGGCAATATCTCAAATTACATGACTCGACCCTGAAACTGCACTCCCAAACTGTTTTATATCTGGCCTATATAATGATGTATAATATATTATTTAAATCGAGTAAAGTCGGTTCCAACCATTAGTATAGTATCACGATCTTAACACTTAGCACAAGATGCCAGTTAAACTCGAGTAATCATGCGAAATGTATTCTAATACCTTTCCAATAAGGTACTTACAAATTGTTTTATCTCTGTCCTATACATTGTTCTATAATATATTATTTAAACCAAGCAAAGTCGGTTCCAACCGCTAGTATAGTATCACGTCCTTAACACTTAGTACAATATGCCAGTTAAACTTGAGTATTCTTGTGAAATATATTCTAATACCGTTCCAATAAGGTTACTTTTTCAATGCTCTAGGTAAAATAATAATTGCCACTTTGGCAATATCTCAAATTACATGACTCGACCCTGAAACTCTACTCACAAATTGTTTTATGTCTGTCCGTCAATCGCCTAATTCCGGCAATAGCCAGTCAAAAAATTTTAATTAAAAATCTTTTATTACACGGATGAAACAATTTTTTTATACCTACCGCGTTTGTTTAAACGTCGTAAACTTTTAAGAGGTCCCAATTTGAATATCTTACGCCTTAAGCGCTTCGTTAATTTTTTTTAATTTTCATAAACGATTTTAAAGATGCTAATGTACTAGAAAGATAACTAAGAGTGGAATATTCGACGGCCTCGGTAGTCTAGCTGTTTAGTACACTGCTTTACTTATGACGGTCGCAGGTTTATTTCCTCGCATGGTACAAACAATTGTATTCACATATATGATGGTTTGTATCGGTCTGGATGTTTTCTATGTATATTATGTCTGCAAATAATAATAATCAGTTGTCCTATAACCAAAGCTCTTATGCCCGGGGAGTTGGATCGTCAACCTTGGTTGGTAGTTCAAATAGGAGAAGGAAAAGTTCGATTTCAAACCAAACAAGCCTTCCTGGAAGAATACTGTGAGGTGAGGCTACCGGAGAAGATCAAGAAAAGAATAATAACCCGAGATAGCAGGTGTAACAACTTGCATCCTACTGTGCCCAAGGAGGGTTGACGTCTGGCAGGCTGCCGGTCATAGAATAGAATAGAAAATCATTTATTCAAATAAACTTAATTTAAGCACTTTTGAATAGTCAACATTTTTTTTAAATCTACCGCTTATTCGGAAAGCTGTCTCATCACAAGAATAATAAGCAAGAAACTTGTGTGTTGCTCTTTTAAACAATTCTTGTAAGTTCACATTTTACAAGTCGAAACGTGTGAATACAAACTACCAATCAGCACTAATTTATTAAGGCTCAAATATCATAATATAAAAACACATTTAAGATTAAATCAGTCGTAGTGATAAGAGCAGACCAGTCCCTACAAGCAGCACTCGTTCACGAGTATGACGGATGAGCCAGCCATCACTGCGCTCGACCATATGTTAGGGAGCCCAATGACCCGGCCCACCACGCCACCAGATGTCTGGACATTTTAGTGAGCATGACTACTCATTCCACTCGACCACGTCACAGCTACAAAAATTACTATATGGTAGTTACAGTATTCGCACTTTACATGAGGATGCATGCGGCAGTCAATACAAAAGCCGCTATATCAAGAAAGCAGTATGAAAAATAAATTATAACGTTATCCGCAAATAAACTTATACTTGCTATATATTGCTATCATCTATAAATTCATCTATCCCATAAAATCAAAAATAAAAAGAGCATTTTTAGATAGACTTTAAAAACAAAAATTGTAATTGTATGTAATTATCTGTAAAAACGTGTATTTATGTGAATAGAAGTTTATGGGAAGTTAATAGTATTTAAAAAAAGCGATATCTTGCCAACAAACTGTTCTACAGTTTGGCGAGTCAATGTATAAAAACAACTATACTATTATCTTTATTAAATAAATAAAAAAAAAAAAAAACTGAAGTTAAAACTATTCTCTCGTAATAGGAATTAAACATATTACCTCGACCGAAAGAAGAAAGAAGGTAAGATGATGATATATTTATATCAGTCGTCTAGTACCTATAACACAAGCTCTGTGTACCTTGGGACTAGATGACGTTGTTTGAATGTTCCTAGATGACGCCATGTGATTTAGTCGCGAACGCTAATAGGTAGAATAATTAGAATTAAATAAACAATTGAACTTTACTTAAAAAACTCCATCAACGCCCGTCAGAACGTAATTCTCATGTATATAATATATTCTATGTTGTTTGCGCCACAACTAGTTTAAATGCACATCTCGTGTAATAGACAAGGACAGACATACTCACGATCTAGGGCCGAAAGGAGCCGAGTACGCCCGCGCCATCGCTGGAAAAAAAGATGGCGTTTTCTTGTTCGTTTCCCGCTCGTGTCTGAGAAACGCCGCTTGCACATAATTACGTTTTATAATAATTGAATCACTATGATTTAATAAACTATTGAATTGTCAAGGTGTATATAGATAGTGTGCAATATTCAAGGTGTATATACACTAATTTCCGCCGCGCGTGTTGTGTGTGTGATCGGTTCATCGATCATCATCATCGTCGATCATCGATTCCTGCACCAAGACGCCATAGCAGAAAGCCAGGTACGCTCGTAACTCCTTACTTTGCCCGTGATCTGTGACGACAGTCTTGTCGAAAGAAGATATCTCTCGGGATACATATCCCTAGGGAACCGCTTTAACACTATGTTGTGTTACAAAAAATTAAGTACATAAATTTGTTGTGTTCATGATTTAAAAGACTATCTGCGCCCGCGGTATCAACGTGAAATATATAGCCTATATGTTATTCTGATGTATAAGCTATGTTATTGTAAAGTTTCATCACAATCCGTTCAGTAGATTGTACGTGAAAGAGTAACAATCATCCATCCATACTCACAAACTTTCGCGTTTATAATATTAGTAAAATTATATCTTATTTAAATATGTCAATAAACAGTAAACTGACTGAAAATACAAGAATAGAATAGAATAGAAAATCATTTATTCAAATAAACTTAATTTAAGCACTTTTGAATAGTCATAACTTTTTTTTTTAATCTACTGCTCATTCGGAAAGCTGCGCTGTTGCTCTTTTAAATAATCCCTGTAAGTTTACATTCACAAGACAAACATACAATAAAAACTTACATTATGTTAAGGCACGTACTATTGCTTCAAGTGTTTACATGTTAAATGTACGTTTGTTTTAGTTTTTAAATGTACTATACTGGAAACCGTAGTATATATATTTTTATCTTATTTGTTTATTTATTTATTAAATTAGAAGTAATACGAAGCAGTAGTGAAGTATTCACTGTGGACCAGAGACTCCTCTTATATAAGTCATAGGTACGGCCTCACATAGAGTACTGCGCTTATCTTTGGGCAGGAGCACTTGGATACCAGCTCGGTCCTTTTGACTCGGTTCAGAGTGAGCTATGAGAATTATCGATGATCCCGATCTCTCTGGCGGTATCGAACCACTTAGCTTGAGGTGAGACTTCGCTTCGCTTTCTGTGTTCTACCGAATATACATGACTATATGTATATTCGGTATACATACTATCGACATGAAGCCTACGATTTTACCATCACACCGCTCGCCATAGGGAATTCATCGCCACACGCTACAACCTAAGTGGTTTCAGAGGAGCATCCTCCCGCGTACACTTAGGTTGTGGAATGAACTACCTGCTGAGGTTTTCTCACGAGACTATAGCAAGGAGTTTTTCTTGAAGGGTATATTAAGGTTTCTTAAGGGTCGACAACACATGACATCCCTGGTGTCTCAGACGTCCATAGGCTACGGTAACCATTTACCATCAGATGGGACGTATGCTTGTTTGCCACCATCGTAGCATTAAAAAAAATATACAACTGCATCGAGCTAATATCAGTTGTCTTAACAATGGTAATGTTTACTAAACATACATAATGTTTGACAGAATATACAATGGATATTCAGACAGAAAAAAATTATATTAAATATTTTCTCTACTTTGATATAGGCCTATAAAAATAAACTAACCTAATATATATTTTTCTAGGAAAATATAATTGGCGTAAGAATTCGTTTATTCCACATGATAGGAAATATTTATGATAAAAATACTTATATACAGCGACAAGACCCAGCGATTCCGTCCTAAGTTCCAATTCAGCCAATAGAAGAGCAGAGGAATGTTAGTAATATATACTAATAACCTCACTTCTTGCAATGTACCATATCAGGGTGACCTCCACGCGGTTCACCCTGGAAACCATCGTGGTAAATTGCCATTTGCCAAGATGGGGTAACTGACCTGGCTTCATGCTCACTTTATCAACCTCCACTAGTGCCTCGCCAGAGTAAACCGTTAGCACATGCAGAGGCATCATCCCATTATGATATACTAGCAGACCGGGCCACGCGTTGCTGTGGCTAAGGTTGTTGAATAAAATAATATTGCGACCATAAATTGAGAAGTAAGCTATCCTATCTTTCAAGTTGGATCAAATTTCACACAATGTGCAAATCAGGTGTGCAATCGGTTCAGTAGTTTAAGAGGTCATCACGGAACAACTACGTGACACGTAATTTTTATATATAAAGATAAAAAAAATCAACCAATAGTATTAAAAATATGTAATAGCTTTTATTGTGTCTAATTAATTTTAAAACTCTATTTTAAATGCAACAAAATATATATTAATATTATGTAAAAGAAAATATTTTTTACCAAAGAGTAGAAATTTCCAATGGGAAGCTACTCTAGAAGAACGGCTTCATAGAACAGATTCGCTCAGTCTTAGGACTGATCGCAAATATACTTGGAGAAAAAAAAGTTACATGAAAACGTGTTGCGTTCACTTTGAATTTTACATTGTAAAATTCAAATTCAAAAATAATTTATTCATCTAAGACATTTTAGCCGCTTACTAACGTAATTTTTTTTGTATTATATTTTTTATCCTATCTTTCAAGTTGGTCACACGTTCAGGTGTGCAATCCATATACTGAACTGGACACGTGATTTTTATATATAAAGATAAAAAAAAACCAATAGTATTAAAAATATGTAACACGCTAATTAATTTTAAAACTCTATTTTTGCAATAAAATATATATTCAGCCAGTGCAATGTCTGACATTAAATGAAAATCCCATGCATGAACTATTACCGACTTGTCATTAAAGTAATCGTTTAGTGAGTAATAAGCTTTGCAGTCGACACATTACAGTGTAGTCGGTACCCCATCTTGGATAACATCTGACTACCCCGTCTTGGACAACAATGAATATAAATAACCTAAATAATAAGCACAACCCTCCGAAAAACAGACCCTTTTTAATGCCAAACAAAAACACATTATAATATAATTACTTCTAAACAAACACCCAAATAATGTGTTAATTCGTGAATACTCACGGACAAAAACCTACCACTAATTCAATCCCGTTTTTGAAAGGCCCGAGACGCCCAAAGCAAATTAGCAATGACCCAAATTTTATGCCATTCATCTCCCCCCCACAAAGTGTCCTACGTCGTTAAGATAATCACACCTTTTTATGCATCAGTTGATTTATAACTTCCTTGATTACGTTATGCCACATTTTAAAAGCTTTCCCAACATCTTTGATTAAACGTGTGATTTTTGTTAGCTAAAAGGTCGCCATTGTACATTTTCTTTTTCGATATTGCTCTTATCTAAATTAATGTTTTCTTCATGATTTAAAGCAAAAAGCAAAGCTGATACGTATTATAATTGGGCTGTCTGACCTGACTTTATGCTCATCCTATGATTCTCCGCAAGTACCCTCACAGGCTCTCCAGCGTTTTGGTACACTTAACGCAAGCAGTAGCGCTACTCCATATTTATTAATAAAAATAGTAAATTAGATATTGTAACATATATGAAAAGAAATAGAAATAATCTTTATTCTAATTGACTGAATATAGTCACTTTCCAATAGTCATATTTTTTTGATTTGGCAGACTCAAATTTCTTATACGTATATATTATGTTAGGTCTAGAGTTAAAGCTAAAGCTAAGCAGAGCTTTTGTTACAAAAGCTCTGTTTAGCTCGGGACTAGATGGCGCTATGTGAATTGTTCTGAAATATTATTATTGTAATAATGAATAGCAGAACATCATTGTTTGTTCTTTGTTAATTTGAAACGAAAATTAAAAAAAAAATGTTCCATTTTAATATTTAGTACGAGATAAAATGTATTTGTAAAGCAATTACGGTTGGAGCGAGAAGCATAAATATTTAATGGTAGGTAGCATCATTCCAAATTATTAGTAACTTCGGTAATAAATGGATCAGATGTCAAAGTAGAAGCTGAAATATTAAATTATGGATCTTTTCAGACAATTGATGGTGTGAAAGGATTAATCCATTGGATTCCTACATAGACTCACATCTACTACTAGACTACAGTTTGTCTTAAGTCAAGGCGTAGTCACCAAAAAGAATCAATTTATTTTTCTGACTGATTTTCCGGTGTCGAAAACATCAATGCTGTAGAATATGTGAGAAAGAGAAGGAAGCACGATGTCATCTCTAGCGCACACTGCTGGCGTCATGCGCGCATTGAGCTGTGAACGGCCAGTGACAAGAGTGGCGTGTCTAAGAGGCAATAATTAAAAAAACCAACAAGTTTAATACCAAACATTAATTCAAATACGACGGTAGGCTCACCCCCAGTCATATTGGATTCAAATATGCCCATCTAAATGTAGGCATATCAAGTATTGCGTTCACTACGACTTCGATAGCTGATAATGCCTCTGTCTACCCTTTCTGCTAAAATAATTATGATGATATATTTATTTTATTATAGACTAGCTGTGTCCGCGTAGCATAGATGACGATTGATGAATTTCCACAGAAATTTTCATTCCCTATTTTATTTTACCCCCTTAAGGGTAACATTTTTACTAACTTTGAATGTCATATTCAATAAGTCTAAAAGATAAGTTTCAAGCTTTAAAAGTTACTCCTCTTTCAAAGAGGAAATGTATGTATAGAAGTAATGTAGTATGTAATGTATGCCCTTACATCCCTTTTTTTACAGTAAAAAGTAGTTTTCTTAGGGTCTAGACTACATGTGCACTAAATTTCATTTAAATCCGTTCAGTAGTTTTGGTGAGAAAGAGCAATAGATAGATAGACAGAGTTACATTTATAATATACTCTATATTTATTGCATTCCATAATATTACAATAAAAGATGTTTATAATTCGTTTTCGATCATTATGGACCCTGTTAGGGTAATATTTGTTTGTTTTGTTTATTTGTAACACTATATTGTACAGTAAATACTTTTAAATTAACTCAGGATACAACGAACTTTAATATTAGTAAGGACATAGAGAGATACAAAAAGATACTGATATACTTATTGATTCCAATCAATTCAATTCAAAAATAATGTCATTCATTCACGTAGGACATTATTTTTAGCCGTTTAGTATACAGATTCGGTTGAAAAGATATGGCAAGAAAGACAACTGAATTTCTTTTTCTTTTAAAGCTAGTTTATTTTCATTGTGTACTTACATATGTGGGTGTCTATGTAAAGCTAAATGTAAATCTCTTGCATGAACGACTATTCCCATACGCTCTTGTTTTGGCATTTTCTAGCTATTCTGGCTCTTTTCGCATTTATAATGTTAGCAAGGATTAACAATAAATAAAACAGCATGTAAAATCTCAAATTGTATTTATTTATTACTTCCATTCCATTCGCACTGTCTCACTATTGGTCCACACGTCGCTTTCACCAAACATGACCACAGTAAATACATTATTTACTCTTCGTTTTAAGTCAATTAATTATCTACTATATACATTTTTACATTCCGAACAATATGATTTTAGAATTTTTATTCGTTAAAGCGGTCAATTGTTAGTCTGAAATCGGAATTATATATATTTGAGATATCTTCAATTATCCACCGTTCCCGAGGGTATTGCGTTATAAGGAAGCCCGGTGGAAAGGAAAGAAATTGTGTCCGAAGGAAATTGTGTCCCATCCTAGCAGTTTTGGTTACGTTGATTGGACAGTAGGTCAGTCAACTTTTCTTTTTATATGCAAACTGGTAGCGGCTGTTCGTAGCTTTTAAATTGGGAAATAGCTCTTTTGTAGAAATACTAGCATTTCTTTTAGACCCTGAACTTGCCAGGAAATACGGCTAAGCGAAATTACCGTAGCTATACCATATGCAACCAAAACAAGTGGAATAACACGTAATGTGAACAAGTTATAAACCATAGTTTCAAAGACATAACATATTGAAGTTACCTTATATGAAATATGCCAATTTTTAGACTGCATCCTGAACTGTTCAAACGTAGAAAAGATATTTCTAGTAAATATAGTAAAAGATATTTAGACAACTTAATGTTACTGTCCAATAACATGTCATTATGCAGCTTAAGCTGTCGTGCTATGGTGATTAAAAACTATAATAAATTGCCAAGTGATATTGTAAATTTTACTCGCAATACATTAAAAAAAACTGCATAAATGCTAATAAACAAATCTTACTTGTGTTTACAGGAGTATTTAAAAAATAAAAATAATTTACTGTATATACATTTTCAGTAATAAATAAATTAATAGGTGTATAGTAATTACAGAATTTGGAAATTATAATAAACACATTACAATGGGTAGAAAATTCTATATTCTTTTTAAAAGTAGACCTCACGTTTTTGTGTGATTTTCATAAAATCCTTTCTTCCGAGTTTCGAATTAGCGAAAATACTATTTATGCTAAATTTATAAGTTTTTTTAGCATTTATATCAGGGGTTTAAGCTGTACATTGAAAAAGTATGACAGGATAAGTTTGTTTTTATAGAAGTTCAGTCATTTTACATACTGAAGTATAATGCACAGTAAGCTTCAATTTAATGTTACACTACATAATTCCGATTTCAAATTATTAATCTACTTCAGTGTTACATCTATTGGAATGCAGAAAACCAATTATATTTACATTTTTTAATTTATTTACAATTTTAATTTAAATGCATACAAGTGTTCATTGCAACGATATTATGCTGTATCGAGCAATATATTGTTGTATCACATTGGTAGTTTTACTATACAGTAACAATTTAAATTCAACCTTATTCTTAATTTATTAGTACATAAGTTTAAACGTACAGAAAATGTTTAAATATTGATGCAGATAAAGACAATTTAGTGTTGTCCTTTTCATTATTATGGATTTAAGAACTTTATAATAGAGACAAAAGTATTGAAGCATGTACACTAAGGTAACAATTATATAAGATTGTTATTTGAAATGATTAATTTGTAACTTCTTTCTCAACATTGGAGGTTAGGGGTAAATAAGTAGGGCAATTGATGCATTAGTAGTTTATTATTATGTTAAACAGATTAAAATGGAAGGTGTTTCATATAAGAACATGGATAATTTACAAGGTACAGTTACAACCCCAGTTATACAGTAAGTAACAGGGTCCTTCATAATTGCAAAACTTTTAAAAGCAATCTGTTGAAATTCGAAATAATTGAGAATTAGAAAATAAAATAAAATTATAGGACTGAAAGTAAGGCCATGATGATGATTATAGGATCCATCACTGACTTTGGAAAGAATATTTTATTATTGGTTGGTCTAAAGGAATATAGTTACGTAGTCCATGAACCTATGTAACGTGTGATACATACAGTGTGATGTCTCTGAAGACGATATCTAGGACATGATAAAGTGGCGGAGAAAAATAAGGGAAGAAGACAACGAAGAGAGAAAGCCTGTAGAACTATAAAAGAAGTAACCCGTTTTTGTATATGTAGATTCAATTTCGATAATTTTGTTTCTATTCACAAACCTCTTAATAAAGTATTTGTAACTAAGAAGGGACATATTACAATGCATTTAATATTATCATAAGCACCAATATAGAATAATATTATAAAATGTTCTGTCAATGCCATGTTTAATATATCTACTGTACAAATTACTTAATATCTATATAAATTTATGGAATACAGGCCATAAAAATTGAACTTATGTATAAAATATATATATTATTAACAATTGATAAAACCATTCTTTAATATAAGGCGATAACATATAGAATTAAATAAATAATTTACTAATCTTGATAGAAGATAATGCCTTGATTATATCTCAATTATTTAAACCATATCATTTAATATGTATTACAAGTATATTAAGATCTGAACTAGAAAACAAACTAGATATCAGATATTCTAAAACTAAAAACATGGCATACTTTCTACTATAAAATGTTAAAATCTATTCGAAAATATCTTTCAATCTTTTCCAAATCATGAAATAGACAAAAATTTGTCGTCTTTGCATATCTTCTATCAAAATAAAGATAACTTTATACTTTAAAATCCAACACAACTATAAATTATAGTTATAAATACTTTTATACTAATTTACACTTGGGTAGCATTATCAGCAGAGTTCAAAAGGAATGGTTCCTTCACTTCACAAGAGTTTCTCTTTCTTGGTTTCGGTGGAGGTTTGGGACCAGTTTTTGTCCTACCTATTGTACCACTAACTACATTTACACTGTAACCCATCCACAAGTCTCGAATGGGATTTTTAATGGCTCCTTCATTTTCGGATAGCATGACTTTAAGAGGCCGTTGCTCCGACGCTTTCATGATTCTCCCCTGAGATGCATTTATGGACATAGCTTGCAAAGTTAGCAACTGATTATGGATGTTTGGGGAACTAAGACTGTTTCTTGGTATCGTTGCATGCGGTGTTCCAGGTGCAGGTGATGGGGCAGGTTCAATCTCTTCCGAGTCATGTAAACTAGAACTCATTTTACTAATTGGACCTAAGTCCATTTCGCTTTTATTAAGACTATAATAATTACCACCATGGCCAAATAGCTTCATATTGAAGTTGTCGTAATAGGGGATAACCCCATTAAGCGTTGAAAATATTTGAGGACGTATATTGTCTTGGCTATGCCTTGGTCTTCTGGGTAAAGTGACGTATCCACTTTTGGGGCTCATGAGTGGTGCAGAACTTTGTAGGTTTGAATTTTGTAATCTGCTATATAAAGTTGGATTGATTGTTGTAACTCCGTACACTGGGGATTTAATTGGACTATCAGAATTAGTTTGATTTAGTCTCTCTTGTCCAGATGACGTGCCGCTGGCTGGTGAGATTTGAGTTCCTCCTCTTAAAGGAAACGAAAGAAGGTCTGGTGGGTATGCTTGGTGATCTTGAATCAAACGGTTCATAAGTAAAGCTTCATTAGATGCTTTAGAGAGCTCTACTTCTTGGTGACGACTGTTATCTTCGTTGGATGCTGTAAACAAAAATGGAATTTGAAAATCCTATATTCTTTTAGAGTTTATCCAAAATCACAATTTTTACTTAAACAACTGGTTCTAAAGTGAAATTGTTATAAGTGATATATGAATTATATATTTTCTTATGAATATATTAGTTACTAACGATCTGCCCCGGCTTTACTATTAATATAAGGAACTATATTTAGTTTTTTTTTATTATACACTACTACCCATGTTATTCGTATATAGGTCAATAAAATTTTAAAATAGGTTAAGCTTTATTTTTAATATATTCACTACCAATCACACTTTCTACTTTAAAATAGTGTTACATTATATTAATGTATTAACGCCAGATCTCTTACAAGTTCTATAAAGATGGTGCTAAGTTAGAGTGTTAAGGTTAAAAGCCTAATTATCTCAATTTATATTTTATAAAAGAACTTTAAATATATGTGGGTTCTTATAGATGATGCTATTTGAAACTTCAATACAATTGTGTCAACATTACTATTTTATTCGCTTTAAAAGCTTGTACAGTAAAGAACCTATTAAATTTTATGTCACAAAAGGCCCAGCACGCAACAATAAGAATGTTTCATCCAGAGTAGTTTCTTGTAATAAATTACATTAAATTATTTCCCCGGTTGAAACCAACCTAATGTTCTAACATGAAGTCACTGCAATAAATTTCATATTGTTCTTGTTTTTATATAAACATAAATCAGTTTTATAAGAAAAGTTTGCATCAGAAAATACTTCGCAATTTACAAACCGCCAGTTTCTAAGTTTTCTTAAGAAATTGCCGATCAAAGCAAACCCCAAATTTTAACAACGAAATTTCAAGGAATTCCTAGATTTAATTTTAAATTCCCTTTGATATTATTCCATCAATAATTCTCAAAGGCTTCTTAAAGTTTTACATATTAGTATTATCAACGTATAATTTATACTCCTAGTAAAATTGTCACAAATTAATAGAATCTAGTTAATTTAGGAGAGACTCGTAAAGTACAGTAAAAATAAACTCACCGTTAACAGAGTCATTGTCCAAGAGAGTCTTGTTCAACTCGGACATTTCCGTAGCTTCACTAGTAAGGGACGGCGGTGCCTCGTATTTTCTCGGAGGCTTTGTTACAGGGTTTACTTCCGACTTTATTAAAGTTTTATCTCCTTCGGAAGCTACAGAGCCCTCTATTAAGGCCTCACCATTAGAAGAACGTGTATCAGTTTTAATCAGTCTTTTAATTTCATTATTCTGAGTAGTAAAGTAACAGATTGCTACCGCAGCGGCACAAATTATAATAATCGCTAACAAACAACCAACTAATATTGCAAAGGAGTCTGCATCTAATCCAATTATGGAACCAACCCCTCCATACTTAGACAATATGAGCATGACAGTTTTCTCATCCCGACCACCAGGATTTTCAGAAACACACGTGTAATTTCCTCTATCATTGTATCTAGCATTAACAATCGTCAAATTAACCCATCGTATCAAATCCATAGTATTCTCGGAAACAATGTATCTTATCTCGCCAAATGATCTCATGTCTATAGTTTTTCCATTGAACCGCCAAACCACTTCGGGAGTAGGATTACCTACAACTTTACAAGTCAAAGTTACGTTTACATCGTAACTTCTGATTGTTGAATCCGGCAGCGGTTCCAATATAGTAGGCCGACAAGCGAAGTTCGATGAATCTAATTCATTCCAAAGTTTCTCTCGCACGGATGACGGCTCCGCACAGGCAGTAGGTGGGGTATATAAGTTGTGACTGATCACCCAATCTCTAAATGGCTGCAGGTTGCAGTCGCATCGCCACGGATTATTGTGCAAATCTAATCCTGACAAATTTCTCAACGCCATCAAAGTTTCGGGCTTCATGTGACTTAATTTGTTACCGTCAAATCTCAGTATCTTTAACTGAGGCAAGTTTACAAATGCTTTAGTGCCAATCCGCAAAATCCTGTTATTACTAACCTCTACTTTCTGAAGGAACTTCAAGTTGCGAAATATACCGTCTTCCAACTTATCGATGAAGTTGTTGCTTAAGTTTATTAATCTTAGTTTCTCTGTGCCTTTGAACGTGTCTGGGTGGAGATATTGTATCCTATTCTTGGACAAATCGAGTTCTATCATTATAGCTAATGTTGCGAATGCCGATCTATGAACAACTTCTAAGTTACACTCTTTTAGAAACAACTTTTTGAGATTACTTAGGCCTACTTTTTTAAATCCTTCTTGATGCAATTGTTGTAAATTATTGTTTGACAGATCTAGTATTTGGATGTCGCTGCTTAAGTTAGCCGGGATTACTTTAAGGCTGGAGTTTGAGCAAATTGCAGCTTTATTGCCCGACTGCCATCGACAGTCGCACGGTCTTTGGCATTCTGTGGTGAAGTCTGCGATGGTCGTGGTTAGTATGACGATCGGTAGGAGAGCGATTCTCATCCATGTCTTCCACTGTTTATGAGCCATTTTGTAATGGTGGTGGTCATTGCCTCGCCTTGTCGCATTCCTGAACAGTACTCGAACGCATTGGTGTTCTGTAACAAAGGAATTAATTATTAAAACTTTAATGTACAAATATACCAATAAACGGCCTCGGTGGTCCGGCGGTTTAGCACACTGCTTTACTTCCAATGATCGCGGGTTCGATTCCTCGCACGGTACAAACATTTGTATTAATGAGTATGATTATTTGTATTGGTCTGGGTATTATCTATATATACTATGTATGTATTTACAAAAAAAATTAAGTATTTATATCAGTTGTGTAGTACCCTTAAAACAAGCTCTGCTTACCGTGGGACTAGATGGCGCTGTGTTAATGTCCAGGGTTATTTATTTATTTTTATTGAATAAGGGTGCGTGGAAATGTGTATATTTTCTATTTATTTATTACTAGCTATTCGCTCCGGCTTCGCCCGGGTGTACATGCATTTATGTGTTTTATATACATATAAACTTTCCTCTTGCATCACTCTATCTATTAAAAAAACCGCTTCAAAATCCGTTGCGTAGTTTTAAAGATTTAAGCATACATAGGGACGGGCAAACAGCGACAGCGACTTTTACTATGTGTTAATAATTGTTATTTAATAATGGTGCGTGGAAAAGTACATATTTTCTCATAGTCAATTATACAGCAAACAAAGATACATGTAAGTAGAGTTTATTACTAATAAACTTTAAAAAATATATTATAAATCTAAATAAATATGGTAACACATAATATGTATGTATACTTAATTAGGTTACATCAATATTTCATTTTCGTTACATAGTATAAAACAAAGTAGCTGTCGCTATGTTTCGCCTTTGAACGTTGCATCATTGGGAATTGAATAGAGTTCGCATACAGCTTGAAAGCCTAGTGTTGACTGTTTGGCGCTCGAAACATTAGAGAAGGTCGTAACTGTAGTCAAGTTATATAACATTACACAGTATAAAACAAAATGGCTGTCGCCGTCTGTCCGTCCCTATGTATGATTAAATCTTTAAAACTACGCAACAGATTTTGAAGCGGTTTTTTAAGTAGATAGAATGATTCAAGAGGAAGGTTTATATATATAATACATGTACACTTATGCGAAGCCGGGGTAAGTAACTAGTATTCTTATATATCATACACAATACTTGACTACATACCAATGGTTCAATTAAAATTCTTAATATATTCTCTACGCTTACATGCTACGCGTTGATACATTAATATGTTTTGAGAATAAGTCCAGAGCACCCACATAAAGTTCAAAAGAAAAATTCATGACATTATAAACAAGGAATCTTTGTCGCGGCACGTATCAATTCATGAGATCTAGCGGGACATAAAAATTTAATATTATGTTGAACAACAATGAAACAGCTATTGTACTGTCTGTTTTATCTGCTTTTTTTTTTAAATAGGACACATTCATCATCATTTTTTTACAAAGCATATGCTATGTTCGTCCTTATAATAAAATGTATGTACATATATAATTTCAACAAGAGTTATTCAGGCATCAAGTCTTCAAATTGGTAATAAATAAATACAAACTTATTAATACTTTGTCTGCATACTTTAATCTCCTATTTTACAGTTACCATCAGTATATTCTTTGAGATTAAAGTTAAACTATGTCAGTTCTCGTAATGAATCATTTATTAGCTATCTTTACTACTAACATCATTAGATCTTTCAGCGGTTTTATATAATATTATCTGATTACACAAAGATTCGATTGCGATCGATTGCGTAGCGGTTTTTATATCGATTATGTCATGGGTTATTATTCCTTGATAATGTATATTTATTTAGAACAACATTTACGTAAAACAATACTCTTTTCGACAGGTAGAATCAAAATAATATAACTATAGACAGCATATATTACATTTAATTATATTATCTTATATATAAAATTCTCACAGTTTTCGTTCCCATACTCCTCCGAAACGGCTTGACCGATTCTCATGAAATTTTGTGAGCGTATTGAGTAGGTCTGAGAATCGGCCAACATCTATTTTTCATCCCTCTAAATGTTAGGGGTAGTCCAACCCTAAATTTTTTTTTATTTTTTAGACAAAATTTTTAGTTTCTATTTTTTTATGATACAACATACAAAAATACATACAATCCTAAATTTTCACCCTTCTATCATCAACCCCTATTTTTTTATAACGTTATTAATTTATATGGCAAAACAACGTTTGGCGGGACAGCTAGTATAATATATTATAATATATTACATATATATATCATAATATATTACATTAATTAAATAATTAGAATAATCATAGTTTTTTTCTAATCTACTGTCCATTCGGAATGCTGTCTCATCACAAGAAGAACGAGCAAGAAACTTGCGTGTTGCTATTATAAATAATTGTTGTAACTTTACATTTTTAAGTTGAAATATGTGAATACAAACTACCAACTAGCACTAATTTATAAGAGTCTAAATATTAAATACACGATAAGATTAAATCAGTCGTAGTAATTAGAGCTGACCAGTCCCTACAAGCTCTCGTTCACGAGTATGACGGGTGAGCCAACCATCACTGCGCTCGACCATATTTTAGGGACCCCAATGACTCGGCCCACCACGCCATCACATATCTGGATAATAATTATTTCTATTTCTATAATAGTAGATTTGCATATAAGATTGTTTATTCTAAAAACATGACCATACAATACCACTTTATTATCTGCAGTCGGGTAACTAGTATTAGAATATTAATATAGTATATAGGCTACTATGAACTATTTCAATTAGAAATTACATACAAAGGCTCCTCGCGAGCGTAGCATGTAATTAGGAGCACTGGCAGTTATTTTTGGTATCATGTGTAATCCCTACTCTAGGATTGTTTAAGGTTCACTGCCTTACACTGATGAGGACTTCCATACTTTGAGTATACGGATAGTAACAATTCTGAAGCAAATACTACCTATAGTTGTTTGAATTAAGGTTTGTAATTAAACAAACGCAGTACAGCATGTTTTAAGGTTGCAATTAGGAATTGAAATTACAGGATAAGTGTTATGACATCTTAGTTCTCTGGAATGTCACGGCATGAGTGTTTTGTGGTGGAAGTGGCGCCGGTGTCGGAGAGGTTGCAGAGTAATCGTCATGGTATGGACATGTAATGCGTAGGAATGAGGATAATATTTTAAGAAAGGTGTTACATATGAATGTAGATGATTATAAGAGCAGAGGAAGGCCGAAAAAGAGATGGATGGACTGTGTGAAAGATGATATGGTAAGAAAGGAAGTAAATAAAACAAGATAATTGTTTTTCAAACAAATTGCGTATAAATATATTATACGCAACTTGCGGCCAGAGTCCAAGGTTGATAATGAACAATTGAGGAATTTTGAGAAGAAGGCTATTGTGGGGACTTTAGACTCCGGAGGCCCCAAGGTTGCTTTGCAGGTCGAAATTTCCAGAACGAAAACGTTGGATTAAAAAATAATATGTTTTTTCTTTTGCGACACCATCGTCATATACATTAATCCTTCCATCCGTTTCTGCAGCACTGGTGCCACGGCGGAAATCCTCTCTTTAATTTTGTAAACTGAGTGACGCAAAGAAAAACCAAAGATGGCGCAAAAAAAAACATAGGGATTACGGTTTTGGAAAAACAAATATATGAGTAAATAGCTGTATAAATCTGAAATTGGAATTCCTAACCAAAGAGTAGATATTTGAGATCAAAGTGGCCAGTACGACAAAACGCCAATTTCATATGTAAGGACCTAATCTATATATATAAATAAAATTAGAGTATCTGTTTGTAATATTGAAATAACCGTTTTGTACATTCATGTGAATATAAACACGGTAAATATACCTAAATATTTTTTTTTACAATTTTTGTCTGTCTGTTTGTTCCGGCTAATCTGAAACGGCTGGACAGATTTTGACGGGACTTTTTTGGCAGGTAACTGATGTAATAAGGGGTTACTTAGGCTACTTGTTTTAGAAAAATAAAGTTAAACTCCACGCGAACGAAGTCGCGGGAACAGCTAGTGTAATATATAACGAATATTTGGGTACCTTTATACATATGTATAATCTATAATCATAGTGAAAAACAGTTAGTAAGCCGACCTAATTTCCTTTTAAATGAAACACTGCGACTAATGAGCGTGGGAGTGAGAAAGCTGACCTTTGATTATCTGTCTCATTTCTTCACACGTGTTCATATACCTGGAGCGGTGGACTGTGTAAATAAATGAACAGGTAGTATTACGGTGTGGAAAGACGAGAGGTACTATATGACATTTATTAAATTCTGTACCTGCTACGTCCTAAATTAAACTAACATACAACTCTGTTGTTTTGGTTTTTTTTTGTGGATGATAATGGAATGGTGCACCTGCGCTAACGGTTTACGCTGGCGGTGCACCAGTGGAAGATGATAAGATGAGCATGAGGTCAGGTAAGTTAGCCCATCGTGACAAATTCACCAGGAATTTAACACCATGGTTTCCAGGTGGAACCGCGTGGAGGTCGACCTGACATGGTACATTGCTAGCAATGGGGTTATCAATCCACATTACTAACAATCAACCTTCCCCCCTGTTGTTTTGGTTAACCGTCCTGATTTATCTAAATTAAGTATTAATGAAGTATTTGACAGCCTCGGTGGTCTAGCGGTCTAGCACACTTAGCAGCTTTACTTCCGATGGTCGCGGGTTCGATTTCTCTCACGCTGAAAATTTTGTATTCATGAATATGATTATTTGTATCGGTCTGGTTTCCATGTATTTATAAATATATATAAAAGTATTTATATCAGTTATCTAGTACCCATATCACAAGCACTGCTTACAGTGGGACTAGATGGAGCTGTGTTAATTGTCCTGGGTTATTTATTATAACACTATTTTTAGCGCCATCTATTGACAAAGTGCAAATAATATTAACGACGTGATGGTGGTAAGAAATAGCGTCACTCCACACAATTCAAATAAACGCAACATATTTTGGACCTCTGTAATAAAATATAAAATAATAAACGAAATCCCAGAGGAAAGGACGGGTCATTTTATTCAGCTACATAAAGTTTATATGTATCTTAATGACAATATTTTAACTTGTCATCAGAAGAAAGCGGTTTGGTTTTATGATTATCATTTAAATATTTGCATAGAGTAAAGTAGAAGAGAGCAGAGTAAGATAGAATAGAAGAGAGTAGGCCAGAGTGATATAGAAGATAACAGATAGAAGGGCAGAGTAAAGTATAGCAGGGCAGACTTGAGTAGTTAGAATGGAGAATTTTTGAATCTGTCGCGTACAAGCAGCAACAAAACAAAATGTAAAGGGAGCGTTCTGGCTGGAGCGCACACCCATCCAATTAAAATATCCAACCTAACGACCAGACTTTAAAAATCAATTCGATCGATCTAACGTACCTTTATTCTCTCCACCAAAATTGTTAATAGTATTTACCCATTAAATTGAAGAACATAAGCAAATTCTATCATTACTACAACCCGTAATCTGCTGAAGCTATCATCTAGTATCATCTATTCATTCGATTGCATCACCACCTACCATCAGAGCATTCGAGCCACATCATCACGTGCCAGAATAATTTTTAGAAAGATTTTTTTTATTATACTATTGGTACCTATTGTGTCTTATTATGGAAACTATTTCATTATTACTAAATAATAGTAGTATAATCAATCTATCTTACAAAGTAAAAAATGAAGACGCTACCGCTATCTGTTCGCTTAGATCTCTTAAACTACACAACGGATTTTAAGGCAGTTTTTAGCAGTAGAATAGAGTATTTCAAAAGGAGGTTTTATACGTATAATAAATGTACACCCGTGCGAAGCCAGGGCAGGTAGCTAGTGTATACTAAATAACAATGGTGTAATATAAGGTGGGGTGACACGGTTTGTGCAAGGCTCAGATAATACTTAGTTTGTTGCACTGGTAAATATATTTGCTTAATTTATTGCATGTACTGCTGATGCGATTACCTTGCAGTATCTAGGTAACTGTGTCTCATATGGCTTTACAGTTTACCGAGAATAATCAAATAGCATGCATAGAAATTTACCCCCTTCATTATTCTGTATTCGTACAGTTTAAAAACTTCAAACCTTTTTTCATCCTACATCCATGATTCACATTCCATAGTTTAAAAGCCTCTAGCCTTCTTTTTGCCATATAACTAGGCTGCCTTTTAAGTATTATAGGTTGCCAACCTCCCGCGATTATTAAAAAAAAACTTATGGCATTTTGAATTCTAAGACAAAAGATTGTTTTTAGATTGGTCGAATAGTTTTATTGTATCGTCTGTTCAAAGGTGACAAGACGGTTGTAAAAATGGTAATGTGTGAGGAAAATTTGCATTCATATCATCTAGAAACAGATGTTTCCTTTACAAATATGCATAGATATATATAAAATGCATACAAAATACTATGCATAGATATATTTAAAACTAACTAACTGAGCCACTTCGTGTACGTCACATTTTCGCTGTTATTACAACTTTTTTCGTTGCAGCTCCGCTTCTATTCGTCGCAGCATGATGATAGACTATGATATTTCCAAATATCGTGACTGTCTGTTAATAAAAGAATGTTTAAAATCGGTTTCGTAGATGCAGAGTGTTAGGTATGTTGGTACACCTGTGTGGCTGCGCCCACCATCATGCTGTCTTATAATAAAGTAGTGCGATACGAACGTGCGTACGTTTCACTTGTCTTCACTACGCACATCTAACACAGAGATTACCCACTGTAACTTTACTAACTTTCACTCCTTAGAATTTGAATATAGATGATGATATCCTGTAATTTCACTGCTAGATGCTAGAAGCAATCGGCTTGACGACAGAAGTAGATGAGGCAGAGGTACCCATGGAGATGATATTATACCAACTGAATATTAGTGTTTTATAATAATACTAACTGTGGCCGCGGCTTCACCTGCACGAAATTTATAGCCTAAATGTTAGCTATATTACTGTCAAGTTTAATCAAAAAAAGTAGTTTTTGCGTAAAAGAGTAAGAAATTCTCATATAATTATATTATTTAATTTATATATTAATATTTCTCATATATTAAAACATATTCTTACCGTTGCTTCTCAATTTATATATTCAAATATCCTATATGTTCGTAAAAATCTTGACTTATTTCCAAAAAACAGCAATATTCATAATATTAATACTAGATTTAAAGACAAACTTGCTGTCCCCAAGTATCGTTTAGAAAAAGTCAATAGGTCTTTTATGGGAATAGGTATAAAATTTTACAATAAGATACCAAAGGATATATTGGAATTACCCTTAAATAAATTCAAAACATCTGTTAAATCATATTTACTGAGCAAGGCCTATTACTCACTAAACGATTACTTGAATGACGAGCGTGCATGGCAATAGTTTTCATGTTCGGGATTTTCATTTAATGTTAGACATAGACACCTATATAAATACCTATGCATTGTAAATAACTGGATTTAAAAAAAAAAAGTAATTCAATTGAGTTTCTTGCCAGTTCTTCTCAATTGGATCTATATACCGAACTGGACGGTAGGGAAAAAAAATTCTAAAGTAAAAACTTGACGTTCATAAGCGGCTAAAATGTCCTACATGAATAAATGATTTTTGAATTTTGAATTTTTTTGAAACATTCATCCATACTCACAAGTTTCATGTTTATAATATTAATAAGATATCTCTAGATAATTCACACAGCGCCATCTAATGCAAAGCTAACAAGAGCTTGTGTCATGGTTACTAGACAACTGATATAAATACATAGATATATTTTTTGTAAATACAGACATAATATATATATATAGAAAACATCCAGATGCATACAACAATCATATTAATACAGTTTGAACTGTGCGATGAATCGAACCCGCGACCATCGGATGTAAAATGGTATTCTAAACCACTAAATCATCAAGCCCGTTAAAAGTCTATTTTCTTTTCGATATTTGATATACAAATATATTTATTTTCTATCCACCTTTACTACAAATATGTTTTCATATATTAGATACATTATTGGTAGTATTTTTAAAATATCGCCAATTTGCTCGACCTTGTTTCCTTTGCGTGAATGCCCAGACGCCCGAGTCACGTAGGTCCTCAATAATCTTTATAACCTTAGTTTATAAAGAAAATACATCAATATAATGTGATTTTGATGGATATGTTGAAAGGTGTACCGAACTCCTTGATAATACAATAATGTCTCAGGAGAATTCACACAACGCCATCTATAAATACATGTATATGTTTTTTTGTAAATCATTACATAGTATAAAATAGTCGCTGTCGCTGTCTGTCCGTCCCTATTTATGCTTAAATCTATAAAACTACGCAACGGATTCTGAAGTGGGTTTTTTTTAATAGATAGAGTGATTGAAGACCTATGCATGCTTAAATCTTTAAAACTACGCAACGGATTTTGAAGCGGTTTTTTTAATAGATAGAGTGATTCAAGAGGAATGTTTATATGTATGTATAATACATGTACACCCGTGCGGAGCCGGGATGGGTAGTTAGTAAATACATATAATATTATACATAGATAACACCCAGACCGAAACAAACAATCATACTCATGAATACAAATGTTTGTACTGTGCGAATCGAACCCATGACCATCGAAGTAAAGCGGTATGGAAAACCGATAAACTACACGGTCGTCATATACACATATTACGCCCATTTCCCCATTTAGAGCAGGCGGATATAATAGATTCAATTCAAACATATCTTTTTGATGAATGTTTAAAGATATTCATAAATCTATTCATAAAACCAACCAGTCTGTTACAAGTACATTTCCTTAGCCCTTTTCAGCGCCCATCCATTTGTCTGATTTAAAAATTTCCCAGATATATTTATTTATTTAAACTTTAATGCACAAATACAATATATAAATGTACATATGGCGAAATTAACACCTAAGGGCGTTCTCTACCAATCAACCATAAGACAAACAGAATAGAATAGAATAGAATAGAAAATCATTTATTCAAATAAACTTAAGTTTTTGAAACTATCTAAGTTTTTCCTTGTATACATAATATTTTCATAAATGTACTGTGAGGCAACGGTGAGGATATTTTTAAGAACCCATACCATAAATAGAACGTGGCTCTCTTTTGTAAAATAAATATAGTATTTATATCGGCACGTCTGTTAACTTAGTCATAACAATTTGTTTTTTATCTACCACTCGTTCGGAAAGCTGTCTCATCACAAGAAGAACGAGCAAGAAACTTGTGTGTTGCTCTTTTAAATAATCCTTGTAAGTTTATAAACATTTACGTAGTAACTTTAAAATAATACATATTATTAGACATACATATTTACATACGACACATAAATAAATATATACACATGTACATACTTGGATTAAATATTTAGATACAGGAAAATTACCCATGTATGAGGCAGAAAATAAGTTCAATAGAGCGGAAAAAAAGAGATAAATAAGGAGAATCAGATATACTCGTAGTAATTTAAAGGTAAATGCTACTAAATGACTGCAGAATGTATGTATGTATGTATATTTAATAATAATTAATCAATTTACTTAAAATATTCACCTGTAATCCGTGCTTTAGAGATACTAAACAATACCAGAAATTATATTGATATTTTTTATTGTAGTCTGCCGAAAATCACAGAAGCCATTCAAAAGTATCAAAAATTTTTATAATGCTTATATTATGTAATAAAATAAGTTATGTATATGTATAAATATATATATACTGTGGCAACACAGATTTGGATATACTGTAAAGGTGTTGTAATATTGAAATGAATAAATAAATTAACTGACTGTACTTTTAATGAGCTACCCTTCCTATAATTACCCCATATATTAAATACATTACCAGCTACCCACCCTGGTTTCTTATGTACTTGTATTATACATATAAACCTTCCTCTAGAATCACTCTATCTAATGCTAAAATCTGCATTAAAATTATCTAAGTATTTATATTAGTTGTCTATCACCCACAATACAATCTCTGCTTAGCTTGCGACTAGATAGTGTTATGTGAATTGTCCCGAGATATTATTATTTATCGTCTAATTTCATATAGAATGATACGAAATATAATACATGGAATTCAAACCAAGTGCCTTATGTCTTGGACCACAAGATAACAGGTGGGTACAGAAATAACATTCGGAATACGTGACAAGATTCCTACTTGGACGTTTTATGTACAAATTTACATTGAAGTGAATGTACTTTCATAGTAACTTGCACAATGAAACGAAATATACTAGACTTCATTGTACTATCTCAATCGTGTTTATTTAAACATTATTATTCTCAAAAACTGGAAACTTACCTACACAGTATAGAACGAAGCATATTAAACATCAAATTAAACTAGATACTATAAGTAAACTAGAATCACAAATGTTATTTACTGTACTAAAAAACTAAAATGGAGGTGGGCAGGACATATGATTAGAAGAAAGAAAGATAAATGGTCCGAGGACGTTTCAGACTGGTGCCCGAGGTAATATAAAAGAAGAAAAGGGAGACAGCGTCATAGATGGGAAGACGATACTAAAAAAATAGCGGGACATAGATGTTTTTTTTTTTATAACACAGGGGACAAATATGCATGCGGCTCACCTGATGGTAAGTGATTACCGCCGCCCATGAGCACCCGCAGGGGAATTGCAAGTACGTTGTCGGCCTTTTAAAAAGGAATAAGCTCTTTTCTTGATGGTTTCAATATCGTATCGGTTCGGAAATACCATTGTTGGATGGTGATTCCATAATGTGGTTGTGCGAGTTGCGAGCAAAAAGTTTCTAGAAAACCGCACTGTGGAAGACCGCCATTCATCCAGATGAACAGGATGGTATTTCAGTTTCTGGCGGGTGGTACGATGGTGAAACTCAGCAGCTGGTATTAATCCGAACAATTTCTCAGAACACTCCCCGTGATATATGCGGTAGAAAATAGATGTAGAAGAGTAGCGCAGAATCGCATTCGATAGCGAACTCTAGGGGAGGACTATGCTGAACACCAAGACAACTTTCAAGTGCCAATATCAAGGAATTAAATAAGGTTAAGATAAATATTATGCAAGAAAGATTGTTAAATATAGCCTATTATTATTTCCACAGTTTCAGAATATACATATATCAGTTATTTTATAGTGATCACAAGGACGGGCTTATATCACCAAGTCACATGTTTATTATTATTATTATTATTTACACTAAATTTCCTCAGCCTTTACTGATTTTCTACTACTTTATATATTTTATTATTATTATTTTCATAAAATACATTCTTGATAGAACTGTCGTGGTCATTATAAGGCTGATGTTTGGAGCTGGAGCTGAAGTTGAAGCTGAAGAAACGGCTCACATAATGCTGCAGTACATAGCAGTGGCTACGCAATGAACACAACTCCTCGGAACGGTGAGGTTGCACCATGAAGTATTTAAGGACACCAAGCTACTGCGCTTCAGGGAAGTTTTTATAGTTACTGCATAAAGAAACGAAATCTACTACTAATCGTTGTATCTCCAAGGTATTTACGAAAACATACAAACATACAAGTATATTTATATGAATACTGGTTGAGCTCACTGAAATTATATAATCATAAATACAGGAAATAAATATACGTAACGAACATGCAATAAAAACTATAAATATTACGACTAGTAACTAAATTAAAAGCCATTCATGAGTATGATTGTTTATGTGTTTTCTATGTAAATTATGTATGTATTTACAAAAATATATATAATTACTACTTGTCCCGGCAAACGTTGTTTTGTATTTATTTAAAAAAAAATTAGGGGTGGACTACCCCTAACATTGCAAAATAGATGTTGGCCGATTCTCAGACCTACTCAATACGCTCACAAAATTTCATGAGAATCGGTCAAGCCGTTTCGGAGGAGTATGGGAACGAAAACTGTGACACGAGAATTTTATATATAAGATATCGGTTGTATAGTAGCCTTGATACAAGCTCTGCTTAGCTTAGGACTAGATGGAGCTGTATCAATTGTCCTGAGATATTATATTGCTTGATTTATCGAAAAACTTTACAAACAAACTATGTATAATATACGTACATATTATACATAGTTCGTTTGTAAAGTTTTTATATTAGTCTTGTAAAGTTTTTATGTATTCATATCAGTCTGTACAGTACTCAATACAAACCCTTCTTAGCTTGGGACTACATGGTGCTGTGTGGATTGTCCTGAGAAATTATATTGCATAAAAATTTATCGAATAACTGCCCAACCAAACTGTCAATTTATTTGTTTTAAAAAAATCTTTGTTAAAAAAAAAGAAAGAAGTGAACTTCTGAATGGGACACGAAAAACATCTGTTTGAAATGATTAATCGCTACAAAGAGACTTAAATAACAGGCTCAAACATTCGTGTACAGGGAGGAAACAAAGTTTCTATCAAATTCAAGCCGCCAATGTTAAGTAGCGAGAATTTCTTTTTTAAATGAGCACCCGAAACGTTATTATTATAACTGGTGAAATTTGACTTTGTGAAAGTTGAATAAAGACAAAAAAAGGTAAGCGGAATTTCCGTGTACAGTCGAGCTAGTAGTTTCGTATGCAGACGGTTTTTTATGTCGTAATTTTAATCATTACCATTACGTAGTATAAAATAAAGTCGCTGTCGCTGTCTGTCCATGTGTATGCTTAAATCTTTTAAACTACGCAACGGATTTTGAAAGGGTTTTTTTATTAAGTACACAAAAAGTAAGTAAGACAAACTCACCAAGACAAGGCTGTGGTGGTATGGCCATGTAATAAGAAGAGAAGAGAGTCACATGACTAAAAAAGTCCTGACTGAACCTGCCCATAGAAACGACGAAGACATGTACTAACTTGCCAGTTCTTTATCAATAATAGCCTTAAGAAAATGGAAATAGACGACTCGATGACCCAGGACAGACGTGCCTGGTAAAGAAGAACTAGGAGAGCTACCCCAAATGAAATGGAAAAAGCTTAGGCAGAGAGAGAGAGAGAGAGAGATTTATATATTTGTGTGTCACTTTTAATCAGGACTGCTATCCAAAGTATTGCCATCTGTCGACATGGTTGTGAATATACTCGGTATAAATCCAATTTGGCAGGGATGGCCGCCACCGTTTGATTTATTATCGGTGTTTGCATCACCGGAGAGGCAGTCAGAAATAAATTTTAAGACACATTTTACATTGTCAGTTGGATACCTTCAGCAGAAAATAAATTGTCTTTAAATTTATAATGATGGTGTAGAAAATTTATAGGTAAAAATTTATTATATATATAAATATAAATTTATACGGTACGGTATAGGTATAAATTTATACGGTAGGGAAAAATATTAATATACAAAACTTGACGTTCATAAGCGGCTAAAATGTCCTACAGATAATATGCTTATGAATTTATTATATTTTACCTCATATTTATTCTATATTAATGTTATAGTTATAAAAACTAATAATCACATCATTTTACAACTAAAAAAAAATTTCCAACTACAATATAACAAAACTGTTACATAACTTTTATAAACTACCTTTTTTTCCGGCTGACTGTACACGTAACTTAACTGGGCGGAGTAAGGAAACTTTTAATAAGTTGTATACACGGCTTGTTACCAGCGATTCTGATATTTACAAATAGACTAAATTGTTGTTCGTGTATATATAACGTGTAAGCCTGTAATGGACATAATGTATTTACATACCTTTAAAGGAGCATGTCCACGCAATAAAATTGCGATACTATTCTTCAAAATTGTTTTAGTTTTATTTTATATGTCATCATCATCATCATCATCACCATCATCATCACCACCATCACAATCATCATCATCGTCATCATCATCATCATTACCGTCATCATCATTGTACAGGCCTACTTATGTACAATTAGGCCGCAGGCTGGCAAGACAATTCGTATTTTTAAATATTTATATTTTTATACGAATATTATCATTGTTGCTATGGTTTTGGTATTCCTTTATTGCTTCTTGCCTTCTGCTACCATATTACGACATATATGTTTTATAATATATACTATTATACATTCATATTGCGCCTTTAATTACTACCATCGTTGGCTGCACCGACCCCAGCGCCCTACATACAGTCCCACACAATCATCATCATCATCACTTCAGTCCGGAAGACGTCCACAACTGAACAGAGACCTCCCCCAATGATCTCCACGACAATCGGTCCTGCGCTGCTCGGATCCAAAGAAAAAAAAATATATATCTATGTATGTATTTGTATCTGTTATGTAGCACCCATAACACAAGCTTTAACACACAGCGCCATCTAGACCCAAATTAAGCTAGCTTAACTTGGGTCTAGGTGGCGCTGTGTGAATTGTCCTGAGAGTATTATTATTATAGAGCAGTAAATAAAATAAAAAAAGGTAATTCCGAGGATTTGTATTTACATTTCTTATAGGTTTGACAATAGTCAGATTAAGTAAGTTCTTTCATGAGTGTTTCTATTACTGGAGAGGTCAGTCAGCAATATACATTTATAAATTTTAAAGTTCTTTCGTTTCAGATTTGAACTCCCGATCTTTTAAAATAAGTGGAATCTTGAACGTTATGTTTTAAAAAAAATTATTATAGTGTGTATAACTTTTCAAATGTTCATAACATATATCGTATTGCGTATAGAGCATCCCCTTAAATAAGTCTACAGATCGGAAAGGAAATAAATCATAAAATGGATTTGCCCCGGGGGTGTGTCCAACGGGAATAGAGGGAAGGTACTCTTTTACGTCGTATTTCAGAAACAATCTTACGTTTTCTATGAAAATTTTAAATATTAATATTTGAAACAGCGTGCAATACATAGGATTTTTTTTTCTGGACAATTCACACGTCATAGTCCTATGGTGAGCAGAATAAGCTCTTGCAAGTTATGGGTACTAAACAACAATTATAAAAACTATGTATTTTTTTGTAAATTTATTTGACGACCTCGGTGGTTTAGCGGTCAAGCACACCGCTTTACGACCGATGGTCGCGGGTTCGATTCCTCGCACGGCACAAACATTTGTATACATGAGTATGATTGTTTGTATCGGTCTGGGTGTTTTCTATGTATAATATGTATATATTTACAAAAAAAAAATCTATGTATGTATATGTATCAGTTAGCTAGTACCCATAACACAAGCTCTAGCTAGCTTAACTTGGGTCTAGATGGCTCTGTGTGAATTGTCCTGAGATTATTATATTATTATATTATATTATTTATTTATTCCAGGCTACTAGGCACATATTAAAAATACCTAATAGACTAACAAACATAGGAAATAATATTATAAAATTAAGATGTTGAAATTATCTGTGTGGTTACGGTACTGACAACGGCAATCTGCCACGGTAGCACCGATACACCACACCCTTCGGCCAGTAGTCTTCCTTCATAAAGATGGGCAACATGTTGGTTGGGACCCGGGCTACAAATGCTTTGAAACTCGCGTTATGGCTCGACTCCAGCTGCGTCACCCTCAATGTTAAGTTACTTTTGGTCCGTATATAGTCGACTATGTCCTGCTCCTTAGTGGCGTATTGTAGATGGGACAGGTACATTGCCGTGGTCCGTGTAGCAGCACGCAACACGAAGTTGGGCCCAGTGCGTGCAGTGCCATAGTGGTTCCGGTTGGCCCTCTTTATATGACTCTTTTTCTGTATCATACATAATATATAATATATAGAAGCTATGAAGGGGATTGTTAGTAATGTGGACTAATAACCCCATAGCTAGTAATCTGTGTTTGGTTGACCTCCGCGTAGTTTCCTTGGAAACCATCGTGATAAATTACCATTTGCCATGATGGGCCAACTAAGCTGACTTCAAGCTCATTTTATCATCTTCCACTGGTGCCCCGTCAGCTTAAACCGTTAGCGCAGGCGGGTGTACAATTCCATTATCATCCATAGAAAAAAGTATTTTCGTTAAATTCTTTTTTTAACACCCAGACAAACAATCATACTCATGAATACAAATGTTTGCACCGTACGAGGAATCGAAGCCGTGACCATTGTATATTAACTAGGACGTTTGTAACAACGATATATTGGGAGCTCTTCCTCATCAGCCCACTTCAGTCCAGTGCTGGACATAGGCCTCTCCCAAGGTACGCCACTGGGCACGATCTTCAGCCCTTCTCATCCAGTTACTACCCGCAACCCTACGTATGTCGTCACTCCACCTAGCTGCGGGACGTCCTACACTACGTTTGCCAATTCGCGGTCTCCACAGCTGGTAGCTCTAAGAGCTAAGAGCTAGCAATATTATTATGATAAATATCTCATTTATAAAATGTGTACAAAGCGTAGAAAAAATCAAAGTTCAACCTTCACTTAGAAACAAGATAGAAAACGTCTTTGGGTGACAAATCAGTTTGGGAGATGTGATAAAAACAGCGCGGCCGTATCTCACGCGAGGCTTATGAGACACATTTGTACTGTCGCCAAATTGTGGAACTTTCTGGAATGTCTATTAATCTTTTTAGTATTCGAGATTGTTCTGGAAAATCTTTCTTCGGTACTGTTTATATTATTTATATAGGGACACTAGATCTTCTATGTACTACCCGCATGAAGGTTGGGGGCAAGGCAAGGTAGTAATGTGGACTCATGACTCCATTACTAGCAATGTACCATGTCAGGTTGACCTCCACGCGGTTCCCCCTGCAAACCATCATGATAAATTCCTGGTGAATTTGTCACAATGGGCTAACTGACCTGACCTCATGCTCATCTTATCATTCTCCACTGGTGCCCCGCCAGCGTAAACCGTTAGCGCAGGTGAGCACCAATCCATTATCATACATAAAAGACTACCCGCATGAACTCAACAATTATGTGTTGTCTGGAAGAGTCTGCTTTGAGTCTTCTTATTTTTATATTAACTTCGTTTTGTAAATATTTTTTTTTTATTAGCAATATTATTATTACTTATTCGAATTATATTTTGTTTAATTCCGCTATCATTAGCATGTGTGTACCTTAGCTAGAACGTTAGCATTGATTTTATTTATTTGAAATTTTTGATTTTAATTACTATTTATTTGAAAAGAATACGAGCTGTGTTTCTTGTCAGTTCTTCTCATCTCGAAATCATTCCGAATTGACGGTAGATTTGACATATCATAAGAGTCTGTAATAGACCTACATGAATAAAGATATTTTGAATTTGAATTTGAATTATAACTGAATGAATATATATTTAAATAATTAGGTAAAATAGTTTTAATTTTTTTTTATGTTAGTACGTAAAATACTAGTTAGTAAGTAGTGATCTCGATTTAGTAATGTTGAAAAATCGTACTAGTATTTCCTCTATATCTGAACATAAACTAGGAGAGTTTGTAAACTTTGCGGAATTACACTCGATGAGCAGTTTGGTGACAGATTAGAATCTGTAATCCTGTAAACCTCGCGTATAAATTGCTGAACCGCACATCGTACGGAGTGCAAATATTCTAGAACTTTCCTATTGACGTGGGTTCATTGAGAAACTTTTCAATTACTTATGCAATAAATATTGATCTAGAACTTGTTTTAATTAAATAATAATCTTTTTTTTTTACGAAATTGTATCATTGTCCCATTATTAATAGTGTTAATCTGGTTTTAACGCAATTTTACGGTAAATTTAACCGATTTTACCGTAAATAAGGTAAGGGTAAAGTTACCTCTCTCAACGTCTTAATTACGTTGCATTTCTATAAAATGTAGACTCAATGAAAAAACTTATGTATTGGGAATATCCTAGCGGTTGCAAACGGCAGAGGCTGTAAGTTCGAATCTGGGCATAACATAACTAAGTGTACACACAAACGTGTGTGTGTATATCTATATAATATATATATATATATTTCTTCTTTAAATTATTGTTTGTTTTTTTGTATTGAATTTTTGTATACTTATTTTGTATTTAAGAGAGTCAATGAAATACTAATATGTATATATTAGTATTTCATTGACTATATAAATATATAAAATATAAAGATATAAATAAAATTGGAGCGTCTATTTGTAATATTGAAATTACCGTTTTTTACTACATGCATATGAATATAAATGCGGAACATACACCAAAATAACATTTATTACAATTTTTGTCTGACTGTCTCTATTTGTTCTCTTTGAAATGGCTTGACCGATTTTGACGGGACTTTTATTGGCTAGTAGCCGATGTAATAAGTAACTTAGGCTACTTTTATTTTAGAAAAATGAAGTTAAATTCCACACAGACGAAGTCGCGAGTACAGCTAGTATATTATAACATTTACTGACATGAATATTTATTTTTTAATTTTAGATTACCTAATACACTTGCCATCTGTTTACTTTGCAAGATATGTTCTCATTTCAAGGTGGAGATATAGCAATGAAATTACAGACATGACACCTTAGCCTACCGTTGCCCAAATCTCCCTCGGTGATACAAACTAACTGGTAGATTAAGGTTAGTACGCAATTATCCACCATAATAAAACTGTACATAACGCCCAATTTACTTTAGTTACAGCTATTAGGACAGTCCCGTGTTAACCGAACATGTGGTCACCCCACATAACGGCAGCGTGTGTCGCCTGAAAAAATCATTTCAGCCATCCGCTGAACGCATTAAATGTCCTTCAGTTTCAGCAGATTGAGACATTCGCTTTATTAAAACCCTTGTATATTGCTCACTAGTTTTTTATAGCTGGTTCGCCTGTATAAACTGTTGATTTTTTTAATCGTGCTTCTATAATGAAACGCCCCGACTTTGTGTATCTTATTATAGAATTAATAATTGTTATCTTAATCTTTAAGATAACAATTAGTAATATATATAAATATATGTAACTTGTTATCTTAATCTTAATCTAAATATATATAACTCAAAGGTGACTGACTGACTGATATAGTGATCTATCAACGCACAGCCCAAACCACTGGATAGATCGGGCTAGATTTTGGCATGCAGGTAGATGTTATGACGTAGGCATCCGCTAAGAAAGGATTTTGATTAATTCAACCCCCAAGGGAATAAAATAGGAGATGATGGAAGATGTAAATGTATTAGTTTGAACGTATCAGTATCTAATGGAACGAATAAATTAAGATGAACAAAATAATTTTTAGTTCTTTAGGCTACTTTTATTTTAGACAAATAAAGTTAAATTCCACGCGGATGAAGTCGCGGGAACAGCTAGTAATATTATAAACGCGAAAGTTTGTATGTATAGATGTTTGTTACTCTTTCACGCAAAAACTGCTCAAAGGATTTTGAAACTTTACAGTAATATAGCTTATGCATCAGAAAAACATATAGGCTATATTTTGTATTGAAATTTATATATTGAAACATAACGCGGGTATAACCGCGGGCCCAGCTAGTATAAAATAATGATAAGAACAATTCACATAGCTCCATTTAATCCCAAGCTAAGCAAAGCTTATGTTATGAGTACTAGACAACTGATAGAAATACCTAAATTTTTTTCTTTGTAAATACAACATACATATATTAAGAACACTCATAAATGTATGCATATATTTGTGTAGTGTGAAGAATCGAACCCACGACCTTCGAAAGTAAGACGGTGTGTAAATTGGTCCGAAAGCCATCAACTTGTTTATTGAAAAAAAAAGAATCTGTAGCCCTTGTTAGCCCCTTATAGCATATCTTCATATATGTATAAGAATTTGTGGAATAAATTATATATTTTTTCAGTTAATAATTACAAAAAAAACGAGAAATCTTTCATCTTTATAATATTAACTAGTGGCATGCCCCGACTTCAATCGGGCGGTCATAACTTTATGAGCTTTGCAGCCATGTCAGCTAATAAAAAGTCAGGTATTTGTAAAAAATTGCGGATGATCTGTCAGTACCTATCAGGCATAAAAACCCCGTTTAGATAAAAAATAAGGTTATTTCTTAGAAACTTAGGCGCCCATCAGGCTTTATCAAGTGTCTGTTGAGAAAAAAGTGGTTATTTTTTACAAAGTAAAATGTCTATCAGGCTTTATCAAGAATCCGTTTAGAAAAAAGTATTTATTTTTTAGAAAGTAACGAGTCTATCAGTCTTTATAAAGAATCTGTTGAGAAAAAGTGGTTATTTTTTAGAAAGTAAAGTGTCTATCAGGCCTTATCAAGAATGCGTTGAGAATAAAGTGTTTATTTTTTAGAAAGTAAAGTGTCTAGCAGGCCTTATCAAGAATGCGTTGAGAATAAAGTGTTTATTTTTTAGAAAGTAAAGTGTCTATCAGGCTTTATCAAGACTCCCTTAAGAAAAAAACTGGTAATTTTTAGAAACTAAATAAAGAGATCGTATGCGTTAATAAATAACTAAGCTAAGCCGCCCCGCGTTTCTCGGCGTCAACGGATGATAAGAAAAATAAGTAATGGCTGTTAATTTATAAGAAAAAATCCTCGTATATAGCGTTGCGTGTATTTTTTCTTGTCCCCTCACAGTTTTGTTAGTAAGCCTTATTTATTATTTGCACATGGCAAGAAATTGTATGTACGAGTAGTTATGTGAGGGGCGTTCTAATGGGAATGCTGGCTTTTGGTTAGTGTTGCCATATTTTCCACCAAATTTGGCCGAAAATGTGCGCAATGCAGTCTATGAGAGGCTGCGGTTTATGATGCTGCAACGGCTTAGGTAGTCTTTTAGCACACCGTCTTCCTTTCTTATGTCGTGAGTTTGATTCCTCGACTTATATTCATGAGTATGATTATTTGTGTTGGTCTGAGTATCATATGTACATATTTACATAAAACTGTATTTAAGTAGTTATATCAACGACGACCTCGGTGGTCCAGCGATGAAGCACACCGCCTTACTTCCGATGGTTGCGGGTTTGATCCTTACACGGCACAAACATGTGTATTCATGAGTATGATTGTTTGTATCGGTCTGGGTGTTTTCTATGTATTATATGTATGTATTTACATAAAAAAACATGTTTGTAACAGTTATTTAGTACCTATAACACATACTTTACCTAGCTTAACTTGGATACTTAATCTAGATGGCGTTGTGTGAATTATTCTGAGATTGTTACTATTATTATCAGTTGTCAAGTATCCATACTACAAGATATACTGAAATAATATACTGGAATTAGCCTTAAATACATTCAAAACATCTGTTAAATCTTATTTACTGAGCAAAGCCTATTTATTACTCACTAAACGATTACTTGAATGACGAGCGTGCATGGCAATATTTGTTCATGCACGGGATTTTCATTTTATGTTATACATAGACACCTATATAAATATACATTGTAAATAAAGTGGCTTTTTTAAAAAAAGTAATTTAATTAAGGTTCTTGCCAGTTCTTCTCAATTGGATCTATATACTGAACTGGACGGTAGAGAAAAAATTAAAATTATAATGTAAAATATTTGACGTTCATAAGCGGCTAAAATGTCCTACATGAATAAATGATTTTTGAATTTTAATTTTAATTCAAGCTCTGTTTGAACTAGAGTGCGATGGACTGTCCAGGGTAATTAACTATAATAATTATATCCATTAATCATGAACCGTCACTTATTTAAGCCGCTACGTAGCTGCTTTGTAAGCTGTATTTGTATTGCAGGATGAGGGTAGCCAGTAAAACTACAAGTTAAAGATCCATAACATGTTTCAAATATCAAGTTATACTCCAATATATAATATATCCAATAAATGAAGGGGAAATTATATAATCATATAATTTCGCCTACATTTGTTTTGCTAGATTTACTCTTATCGCTACAAATTCCTTTAAATTTGGGACGAATAGCCAATCTTGGCATCACTGGGTGTGGTAACTATATATACAGTGTGTCATTCCGTTGCAATATTTCAAGAAAACATAACATGAAGTTTTGTCGCTTACAAATTAATATGTTTTATGTTCTATCGCAACAATTCCATTCCATTCAATTTCAGTACGGCCTCGATAGTCTAGCGGCTAGCTACACCGTCTAGCATCCGATGGTCGCGGGTTCGATCCTTTGCATGGTACAAATATTTGAATTTTTGAGTGTCTATATCAGTGTTTATTACAGGCACTTATCATAAGTCAGTATCGAATGTATTTATGTTACAAGAATTGACCAAAACGTAGCTGTTAATCTCTTTGAATTTTTTATATTATAACTTTTTCCCTACCTGGACGGTAGGGAAAAAATTATAATATAAAAAATTGACGTATATAAAATGTCCTACATGAGTAAATTATTTTTTAATTTGTTCAGTATATAGATCCAATTGAGAAGAAGCTGACAAACCGACTGCAGGTAGACTTTAGAATTTATTTATCACTGTATACTGTACGTAAAAATCCTACATGAGTAAATTATTTTTGAATTTCATAATTAAACAGCCGAATGGACTTTAATGAAATTTTTCTTATATACAGATTGTGGCATGAAGACGGATATAGCTTAACGTTTATCTAAAAAACAGATAGAGTCGCTGTAAATAGCTAGTGGATATATAAACATGTAAACTTGAACAATCTGTAGACTGTCCACATTGTACCCACGGCCACGTATCCGATAAAATCTGCAATTTTCCTCGGATTCCTGTTGGAATTCGCGATGCCCTTTTATTTCGTTACGCCCGAATTAAAATGCCGGCTTTTAAATCTAATTTTGCGGCATTAAACGAGGTGTTTTCGTGAAAGTGAAGATGTCGGGTTGAATACAGTTTACAAATAAATCTATAGGACATTACTTTTCTTTAAATTGACAATTTTTTTCTCCATTTTCGGTAATGAAAACTGTTATTTCATAACTTGAGACTTAAGAAAAGTCTCAAGTTTTAGAGTTCAGGTCGGTACTAAAAGAAATAAGCTTTTTGATTGAATTTCCCGATTAACAAACTAGTACCACTGTTGTCGTTGATCTCTTGTATTATCTTACTGGTAATGGCTATAACAGAATAGCAGAGAGGGTGGACTCACTACCCCCACTGAGTTATAGACCGTTTTGTCTCCTTCATTACTTTTAAATTTTATTATTGTATGCGCAACAATTGTATTAGTTTTTGTTTGAGACAAATAAAGATGATTATTATTATTTATAGATATATATATATTATATATCTCCCTTTGATTGTAATAGACTTAACATTGCGGATAAAAATCACAAAAGAATACTGTCATTCTTGATGTCATAAAAATGTCATGTCATGTCATAAATGATGAATGATGAGATCCATCCTCATCATTCATCATTTATGACTTGACGATTGAAATTTATAATAATAATAATAATATCATCATCCTCATATAACTTTTAAACTCATCCATGCTTGGCTAAGGCCCGCGTGTTTGATTGTATTGCCCCTGTAAAAAGGGAGATATATAAAATATATGTATATAAAATAATAATAAGATATATAAAACAAAAAAAAATATTTTATTTTTATTTTATTTTATTTATTTATTAGCATACAAAACAGATTACAGTCAATATAATAATATAATAGGAGCGTGTAGTTCGGTACAGAACTGGATTGTAATCCAACACTATGTATGCCTAAGAGCTAAATTATATAGACGCATTCAATATACGCTAGATAATTAGATAAGGTTATATAATAAAAAGTAAACTAAATAGAAAATTATATATAACTATAACTACGCAATGCAATAAATTATCATGTTAACAGAACTTTATTTATATTAAAGAAAAGAAAATTGGTATAATGTTAAATATAATTTGTCACTTTACGGTGGAAATTTAATTGTCTCCGGAACTGGACCAGCGTTGAATGGAAAATATCAATATTTCTATTCGAGACAAGAATTTCATTGTATTGGCGGCACATTCGAACTATTGGATTATAATAAGAAGTATTATTTGAGTAAACCTGAAGATAGAAGGTGTTATAATTACGGTTGCGTGATCTAAATCTCGTATTAAAGTTTAATAGAGAAAGAAGAGTGGACGAGTCCAACTGATGATGAATAATTTTATGTAACAAGGTTAGGTCATTATTTTGTCGTCTTATATATAAAGGGTCCAGATTAAAGTATTTCAGACGTTCACTGTAAGATGCAAGTTTACGACCTAAGCCGCATCTATAGCTAAGTATCTTTAAATAACGTCTTTGAATACTTTCAATTCGGTTGCTATGTAGTCTATAGAAGGGAGACCAGACAGCCGAGTTATATTCTAAAATACTACGTACGAGTGAGTTATAGATACTAATTAAGCTTCTACTCTGCCGAAAGTTTTTAGTTGATCTTGTAATGAACCCAAGAAGACGGTAGCTACGGTCAACAATATTATCATAGTGGTCTCGAAATGTTAGTTTGTCATCAAAAAGCACGCCCAGATCTTTTGCGACACGATTACGTTCAAGAATTTTATCCCTAAGGATATAGTCAAATTCGAGTTTATTTGTTTTTTTAGTAAAAGTTATAACGAAACATTTACCCACATTGAGCTGCATGAAATTACGATCACACCAATCGGAAAGTGAATTTAAATCCGATTGCAATTTCTGAGCGTCAGTACTATTGTCCACCGTAGAAAATATCTTAAGGTCATCTGCATAAAGTAGACAAGGACAGGATAGGACATCGATTAGGTCATTAATGAAAATGACAAATAATAACGGGCCTAGATGACTACCTTGCGGCACACCAGAGAACAGTGTGACGGGAGCAGAGGTATGACCCTTAATTGCAACCAGCTGACTCCTACGACTCAAGTATGACTCGAACCAGCGAAGCAGAGAGCCATGTACTCCGAATTCTGCCAGTTTTTTAGAAAGCGCAGCGTGATTGACCTTGTCGAATGCTTTTGAGAAGTCGGTATAGATGGAGTCCACCTGTGATCTTTTTATAAAAGCCCTGCAAAGATAGTTCTTATATTCCATAAGATTAGAGACGGTAGATTTATTGGCAATGAATCCGTGTTGTTGAGGATGCAAAGAAGATTTGACATGACTATACAGAATATCATACACTACACTTTCAAAAAGTTTTGCTAAACATGACAATATACTAATAGGTCTGTAATTTCCACAATCAGTCTTGCATCCTGATTTATATATGGGAATTACATGTGCTACTTTCCAAACTGTAGGAAAGGTACCATACTCAATGGATTTATTAAATAATACACTAAGAGGCAAACACAGTTCATTAGCACAGTTCTTAATAAACAAGGCAGGAATACCATCAGGACCAGGACCTTTATTCGGATCTAACTTCTTTATTTTGGCTAATATCATTTTATGTGTGATGTTAATGCCGCTTAGGACACTGCTGTGAGAACTAGTAGGTGAACTGGCGTTAGAATTACATTGACTGTTTACAAATACAGAGCTGAAACACTTCGAAAACAGCTCGCAAACTTCTGATGGATTATTTGATGAGACACCGTTATATTCCATAGTTACAGGAATCGAGTTCACTCCCCTTTTACTATTGACAAATCTCCAAAAGGACTTCATGTCACCTTTTAAAGATGTCTCTACTGATGCTACAAAGTCTCTATAACAAGATTCGATTAAATATTTGCTCTTAGTTCTGTAATTAGCAAATTCATCATAGTCAAGAGGATTGCCAAATTTCTTATAGCGCTTATGATATTTCAGTTTCATTTTAATATTATGTCGAAGTGCAGTACTAAACCATACTGGGTATTTATCGGTATTGTTTTTCGATCGAGGCGTATGTCTATTGATAATATCTAGTAATATTGTATAAAAATTACCTACGTCAAGGTCAATATTAGATGAAGATAGTATTGAGTCCCAGTTTACTTTCGACAATTTAGACTTAACATCATCAAATTTGCATTTATTAAAATTAAAGCGTTTACGAGAACATTCTTTTACGTATTTAACGTCCTGTGCAAAATCACAACAATTAATGTCACAAGCTATAGCAGGATGATGACTATCCAAACGACTAAGAGGATCTACACCATATACTTGAATTTCAACTGTAGACAACACGAGGTCAAGAAGGCGACCATTTGCATTTAGTATACTGTTAAATTGCTTGAGCTGACATAGAGACATGATCTCACACAGAAGCCGAGATTTATAATCACACGTTGAAGTAAAGTTCAAATGTAAACAGTTCGGAATCCCATGCCAACTTAAGCCAGGGGTATTATAGTCACCAATACAAACAAATTCGGCGTCATTGGAATTTAAAATTATATTTTGGCAATTTTCATAAAATCTTTCTAATAAATTAAAAGGCAGATCAGGTGGCAAATAACATAAACAAATATTAATTTTACGACCTTTTCCATTACTAGACAAAACTGTAATCCATAAATCCTCAATATCACTATCCCACGAGAAACGCCTAATAATGTCAATGCCCTTTTTTACTGCAATAGCAACACCACCACCTTCGTCTTTTCTTATGGAGGTAGTACAACGGTCGCGGCGGTAAATGTTATATCGAGAATCAAATAATTCTGCATCGAAAACACTGCTATCCAGGTTAGTCTCAGTGAGACAGATTATGTCATAATTACAAGTAAGTGCGTTAAGGTATACATCTGTGATTTTAGAACGAATTCTGTTAACATTCTGATAATATAATAACATTTTCAAATAAAAAGGTGATCAAAAATTATACAGTAAAACAAGCTTAAATTAAAATATGAAGTTAAGATTAAAATTACAAGATTACAAGAAAGTGAATAATATACGTTGTTTATGGAGATAGTCTTTGCAATACTTCTTTGTTTTTAACATAAATACTTCCACACTTATCATCCTTGCGTAGGTACACTCTGCCATATTTGACCCAAACGTATTTATACTGTTCTTCTTTCGCAAACTTCCTAGCCATTGCAAACAACTGCTTACATTCTGGTGAGAGATGTTCTACGACATATATTTTTTTTGAGTCGCCTGACAATGCCAGGTGGCGGGAGTTAAGAGTGTCCTTGGGATGTGCCTTATTAAATCTCTGAACGCTAGATATTAATGTATCTTTCATTCGTGGTGAGGCGAGGGTAACCAGGATATTCCTCGCACGCTTGGAGTTACTATCCATTTTAGCTACTCTGCGACAAGCGAGTACACAGTGGTCTTCGATGGGAAAATTAACGGTCTCACATAACTTTTTGAATAATAAAGTCACGTTCTCATTTTTTGTTTCCGGTACCTCTTGTATCTCAGCATTGTAACTACGACTAGTTTTCTCCAGGGCTGATACACGATTTGTCAATTTAATAATCTCCCCTTGCATAAGTTCGCAGTCAGCCTCCAAAGTCTTGATAGTGATATCTTTTTGTTTTATTTGAGACTTCAAGATTTCATGTTCAGAGGTGAAAAGGTTAGTAGCAGTGTCAAGGTCATTTCTCATCTCCTGTACCACGGAGCCCATCTCCGCACGAACCATACCCGCAACATCATCCCTTAGCGCCAGACGAAAACTGTTCATAAATGATGTAAGCGACTCATTCAATTTTTTATCAAAAAGAGCACTGATTTTATCCATTGTCACACCATTACATCCAGGATGACAAGGAGCGACGTCCGCAGTGTCATAGGATAATGAGGTATTATCGTTCTGAATGTCGAATGACATATTAAATGAACTGTCGTTCCCTACTGGTATTTGGCGTTGTCGAACTGGAGTGTCAATATTATTCTTACGCCTATGGGACACGTTGCTACAGGATGGGCAAGTCCATGTTTCTTTATATGATTGAGTTAGTGTTTTATAGTGGTCATCCCCTATATTAAGACATTTGTTGTGGAAACATCCCTGGCAGTATCGACACTGTAGATAGAATTCCGTTGAAATAGCACTTAAGCATCCACGGCAACAAGGCATTTTCGAAGTCTCTTAGCGAATGTCGTTTGTTTACAAAAAGCTTCCCTTACTGTTCGCCATAAGCCAAAGCAATAAATGCAATAAATAACGAAGTGAGTATAAAGGATGATACAGGAAGCGCCCTCTCTTGTTAAAGTTAATTACTATTAATGCAAGCTTATGTCAACATGTGATTATGTTATGCTAGTGCACATAAAAGCAATGAACTGAAGAAGTGCATGAGGAAATTGATAGATGTCGCCAGTGTATCGGAAGATGATGAAGCAAAATCGATATTCAACTGAATATTAATGTTTTCATATTTCAAATGCGATAATGAAATTAACACCACAAAATTACAGTTTGCACTACAGTTTTTGTCACATTCATAACTCAAAATTGATAAGTATTCACTTTCTTGAAGAATGATTACGTTAATACATTACGAAGTCAATAGTCAAAGGTATTATAGACACAATCTTTAATAATAGCATATTATTTATTATCACTAATAGTTATAATAGTCACTAGCACTGATATATTCACTATAAATTAGTTCTTAATAATATTTACTAACTTTTTACTATTTATTTTTAATTAAACTCAGGAGCAAAGATTTATGTGTATATACTGAACGGCGCCCTCTAGCGAAAAAAAAAAAAAAAAAAAAAAAAAAAAAAAAATATTTGTACGTTTCGCTTTCTAAGCTTTTTTGCTGGGTTTTATTATTATTATTATTATTATTATTATTATTATTATTATTATTATTATTATTATTATTATTATCAGAAAATTCTCATCTCTCCTCTTAAGGAGAGGAGATGGCAACATACCCCCGGCAGAAGCACTGTCGGCCGGGGTTCAGGGCCCCAGGGACAGAAATCGGCGTACAATGCGGGCAGAATCTAACAGCACCGCTTTCTGCATCTTTCCCGGGAGTGAACCGCCCCGGAATCCCAACCGTCTGAGATGTTGTTCCAGACTGGTTGGGATAAGACCGTTCACCGACATAACGATTGGAATGATTTCGGTGGACATCACCCCCCACATTTCGGTCACCTCGTGAGCCAGGTCGAGGTACTTTCTCTTTTTCTCAGTTTCGGCTTTCACGAGGTTCTCGTCATGCGGTATGGTGATGTCCACCAAAAACACCCTCGAAAGTGCCCGATCCATCACCACGATATCAGGTTTGTTCGCAAGAACGGTCCTGTCCGTGATGATGGATCGGTCCCAGTAGAGCTTGACGCTGCCGCTTTCGAGGACCGGCTGGGGCTCGTACTTATAGTACGGCAACCTCTCATTCGCGAGGCCGTACTTCAGAGCTAGTTCTTGATGGAGTATTTTGGCTACCTGGTTGTGTCTGTGCAAGTACTCAGTGTTGGCAAGAGCTGAACAACCCGAAAGCACATGTCTGAGTGACTCTCCGGGATGGCGACATGCCCGACAGATGTCCTCAGTGCCATCCTTCAGAATGTGCTTTCGGTAATTGTTCGTCTTAACCACCTGATCCTGTATTGCACAGACAAAACCCTCGGTCTCTCCGAAGAGATCACCGAACTGTAGCCAGTGCACGGAGGTCTTCGTGTTGACGTACGGCCCGTGAAGGGCTTTGAAGAACCTTCCGTGCAACTCCTTCTCTTTCCACACGGCCTCCCGCTGAGAGGTACCCAGGACTTCGGGTTTTCGCCAGTCCTCTTTAGCCAGAGAAAGAGGGGTGAATCCTTTATCACATTCTATGACCTCTCTATGCAAACCCTCGTCTCTTTTCTCCAGAAAATATGTCCTGAGGCTGTCAATCTCGCGGTTGTGCATGGTCTTAACGCTTAACAAGCCTCGACCACCAGCCTTCCGCGGGATGTACAGCCTCATGACTGACGATTTCGGGTGATGCATTCTATGGAGGGTCATAGTTGTGCGGACTTTCCGATCCAGGGCTTCGAGTTCGGTTTGAGACCATCTGAGCACGCCAAAAGTGTAAAGGAGTACGGGTATGACCCAGCCGTTATATGCTCGGATCTTATTGGCACCCGACAAGGAACTTTTCAGTACTCTTGTAAGGCGCGCAAAAAATTCCTCACGGATTGACTGTTTCATATCCGTCTCCCTCACACCGATGTTTTGTGACATGCCCAGATACCGGTATGTTTCAGCGTCGGAGAGGGTTTTGATGTTGGAGGGATCTGTAACGATCCCTTCAGTTTGATTGACCCGTCCCCTCTGCACATGGAGAACCGCGCACTTGTCTATTCCGAGTGCCATCCTAACAGAGCTGCTATAATCGTTTACAATATTTAACAGCTCCGTCAGGCGTTCGACACTCGGAGCTAGTAGTTTCAAGTCATCCATGTACAGAAGGTGAGACACTCGTGTATCTCCTCTCCGATACTGAAATCCAGTCCCCGAATTCTCCAGTAAAGTACTGAGAGGATTCAGGGACAGGCAAAACCAAAGTGGACTCAAACAATCGCCCTGGAATATTCCCCTCTTAATCTCAATCCGGTCAGCGGTATCCGTTAATCGCTCGCCCTGGATAGACAGGATCGTCGTCCATTGCCCCATGCATGTCTCCAGGAACACCCGAACCGTACCGTCGATCTTGTACAGCTCGAGTATCCTCCGAAGCCATGAGTGGGGCACGGAATCGAACGCCTTTTTATAGTCTATCCAAGCAGCGGAGAAATTCCGACGGTTCCGCTTAACCACTTGGCCAGCGACAGCATCAATGAGGAGAAGCTCCTTCGATCCGCGGCTACCGCCCCTGCATCCGTTCTGAGCGCTAGATAGGATCTTGTTTTCGTACACATGACGAGAGATCTTAGCACTCAGAACAGATGTTAACGTCTTATATATTGTCGTAAGACAAGTTATGGGGCGATATTTAGATGGATCCGCAGTATCGTCCGTCTTAGGAGCTAAATGAGTGATCCCGGTTGTAAGGAAGTTCGGGAGCGCCCTGTTTTCGAGGGCACTCTGGAATTGCACGGCTAAGGTTGCATGGCTGGCCGAGAACGCCTTTAACCAGTAGTGCTGCAATCCGTCGATTCCCGGACTTTTCCAGTTCGGAGCCCGACGGATCGCAGCAACCACGTCCTCCTGCGTAATGGCAATGACGTTCATCGGTGTTATTCGAGCACATGCTTCCTCAACACCGTGCATCCATGCGCCCTCCTCATGTTCCACAGGTTCAGACCACAGCTGTCGCCAGAAGGCGACGAAATTGGCTGTTTCGGGTCTTTGTCCTGTGGGCTGTAGTTTTGGGCGCTCCAAGTTTCTATAAAACTTCCGTTGATCACTCATAAAGAGACGATTCTGTTGATACCTCTCGACCCTCTCAGAGTACCGTCGGAGTCGCTTCCCCCATGCAGCGACCTTTTGCTTCAGGTCGTCTATACGCTCCGTAAGTTTTTGTCCGAAGTCCGGCTGGAACAGACGTACACCTGTCCCAGCAAAGGCCTTTTTTACGGAGCGCATAATTCTCGGGCGTGTATTGCCCTCCCTGAAGCAGAGCAGTCTGCCAATGAGGACCCTGGCCTGGGTGATCCGTCGCTCAATCCTTCTTTTCCAGGCTGGTTTCGCATTATCCCTTTGGATATTACGTCCAGCCCGGGGCATTTTTGCGCTAGTATATCGGCATACTGCCAATGCAGCGGCAAAGAGGATTGAACTCGTCTCTCCCAGGTCACCGCTGCCCTCAAGGTATTGAGGCAGCAGTCCATTTGCGGCCTCAATGGCATCCCGCGTCGCCACATTTGGATGTAGCCGGGGAAGCTTCGGTCTCTCTTCAAGGGGAGTTCTTCGGATCTCTAGAATCGCCCCTTCTAGTATGCTCCTCATATGCTCTATATCCTGGGAAGTTGTTCCGTCCGCATCCGCTTCTGAAGGCCTTTCGGCAACCATCTCTACGTTAGGTAGCACGTCTGAGATGGGTTGCTCCACGGTCGTGGGGTCTGCTTCTGGAACAACTTCACTTCGCAATCGTTCGAGTTCGGTCGCGCTAAACATACCAGAGCGCTGTATGTACCGAACTCTATCGGCTAGGTTCTGTTCCGAGACGATTAGCTCCGGTAAAAGACGCAGAAACTCGCGGTGCATTACTGCCCTGTATCCTGTTCTGCCTGTTTCCGTCCCTGTAGCCCTGTAGAACGCTCGCATGAGGTCTTCATTCATGGCTCTCGACCATCTCATGCGACGTGTACCACCAGTGGCGGGCGCCGATTGCTGGGCCTGTGACGGCCCTGCCGGTGCCAAGCCAGCTGATGTCGATGGCAAGGGGTCGGACCGGCCAGGTGGTGTGGCCGGTCGGCTGGCTTGCATTCTGTCACGCCTACCGCCAGTTGTAGACGTGCCCCGGCGGCCCCCGGGCAGCGACCCTATTCCGTTTTCTTTATTTTTACTCGCCATCTTTATAATTGCCATGGCCCCTTTGGCCGCGTAGGTTTTATATATACGCGTGACCGCCTTTCACGTGAGCTAGATGATCAGCTCGGACGCGGGGTTGGACTTTGAAAGGCCGGACGCGGGGTTGGACTTTGAAAGGCCGGACGCGGGGTTGGACTTTGAAAGGCATTATTATTATTATTATTATTATTATTATCAGAAAATTCTCATCTCTCCTCTTAAGGAGAGGAGATGGCAACATACCCCCGGCAGAAGCACTGTCGGCCGGGGTTCAGGGCCCCAGGGAGAGAAACCGGCGTACAATACGGGCAGAATCTTACAGCACCGCTTTCTGCATCTTTCCCGGGAGTGAGCCGCCCCGGAATCCCAACCGTCTGAGATGTTAGGGGGATGAAAAATAGATGAATGAGATGAGAATAGATTCTCAGACCTACTCAATACGCTCACAAAATTTCATGAGAATTGGTCATGCCGTTTCGGAGGAGTATGGGAACGAAAACTGTGACACGAGAATTTTATATATAAGATAAAAGTATTTGCCTCTCTCGATCTACATTGACATCGCTGTTACTCCAGTCAGCTCGTGACCACGGCTACTCGACATTTCGACCAGTGCAACCTAGTCGAAATGTCGAGAGAGCTATACCTTTATTTACCATAAAATTATTCGTGTTAAGATCCGGTTAATAATATAATTAATGTATATTATACACGAAAGTTTAAAAATAACTGCTTGTTATTATTATTAGGTTTATTAGAATAAAGAATATTTCTATTTATTCTTAAAATAATGTTCATTTATCTTTTGAGGGGAATAATATTCAGATATCTCGTACATTTGTGCTGTTAATGTCCAATAATAATAGACGTGTCCGCGTAGAATTGGGCCAGGTCATAACATTAATATTGTATCAATACAGCTCATAAATATTATATTGAAAATATCAGAACAGAACTCAACTAACATACAGATTTTTTCTAATAAAGACTAGGTTCATATTAAACTGGCTGTAAATTCGTGAAATATATACCTTTAACTAGCGGCTTCGCTCGCATTGAATCCATTGAATAAAAATATTTGTTTTTGTTAAATAAAAAGTATTGTTCATTCTAAATAAATATCCAAGAACGTATATACAAAATTTCATGATGATCGGTTCAGTAGTGTTGCGTGAAAGTGTAACAAACATCCCTATTTTGATATTTGCATGGCAATAGTTGTTCATGCACTGAATTTTCATTTAATGTTAGACATAGACAACTATATAAATATACATTGTAAATAAACTGGCTTTAAAAAAAAAGTAATTCAATTGAGTTTCTTGTCAGTTCTTCTCAATTGGATCTATATACCGAACTGGACGGTAGGGAAAAAAAATAAAATTAGAATGTAAAAATTTGACGTTCATAAGCGGCTAAAATGTTCTACATGAATAAATGATTTTTGAATTTGAATTTTGAATTTGAATTTGAATTTGATATTTATACCTAATATTAGTATCCAATTGATAGTTTTTATTTGAAAGAGTAACAATCATACATCCATACTCACAAACTATCTAATTTTATTCAAATCCGTGCAGTGATTTTTGCTTTATGTAAGTGTTTATTAACATATAATCAAACATTTTTTTTGTTTTATTTATAATACTTATTTTTATAAATAAAACAGTAATATGCCTCTATCAGGATACACTAACTAGACTATTTTTAATATAACATAGAATAGAAAACATATAATAAAAATTCGCTTGATTCATATGCGGCTAAAATGTCCTACATGAAGAAATGAGAGAGATTTGATTTGATAAAGAATAGAATGGAAAAGAACTCTGCTGGTGTGTAAACCTCCTCAGTTTATTTACAATTAACTATTATGAAATAGCAATTTGGCCTCGTGTCGGTGTGGGCGTATAATAAAGCGAATGATGGTATGTGGGGTTTGAAGTGTCGGCCGTCACGCTACACGTAAACTGATCTTTGACATGACATAAAGGACAACGAAATGGTACTGTTATACCACTCATAGAATAGAATAGAAAATCATTTATTCAAATAAACTTAATTTAAGCACTTTTGAATAGTCATAACAATTTGTTTTTTATCTACCACTCGTTCGGAAAGCTGTCTCATCACAAGAAGAACGAGCAAGAAACTTGTGTGTTGCTCTTTTAAATAACCCTTGTAAGTTTACATTTACAAGTCGAAACGTGTGAATACAAACTACCAACAAGCACTAATTTTTTGGGTCAAATATAATCATGCAATAAGATTAAATCAGTCGTAGTGATAAGAGCAGACCAGTCCCTACAAGCAGCACTCGTTCACGAGTAATAATATGTATCATTACATTTGTTTGTTTGCAACACTTTATTGCACAATAAATACATTTAAATTAACTAAAGATACACGATCTTAAAAAAATATATATAATTTATTTATTTATATAGATTTACATTTACAAATTTGCTACAATACAATTTTTTTTTATATTTCTATTATCTGTAGTCCCCAAAATAGGTCAGATCTGTATCTTGGGGGCTGGGAGCGCGGATACCAAAAATATTCAGTATGTTGACTATTTTACAATTAGATTAATTATTTTATGGTGATTTTTTTACTATTAGGGTACTATATAATTCAAATACAAGAATTAGCGATTCAAAGAGATTACTATTATATTATAATAATAATAATCTCAGGACAATTCACACAGCGCCATCTAGTCCCAAGTTAAGCTAGCTAAACCTTGTGTTATGGGTACTACACAACTGATATAAATACATAGATATTATGTATATATAGAAAACACCCAGACCGATAGAAACAATTATATTTATGAATACAAATGTTTGTGCCGTGCGAGGAATCGAACCCGCGACCATCGGACGTAAAGCTGTGGGCTAGACCGCTAGACCACCGAGGTCGTCAAAAGCATAACTGTTGGGTGAATATATACATATATACATGCAATAAATACCAGAATGTATTTCCCAATATCTAGTTAAGTTGAGTGTAACGTGTTACTTGCAGAAAAAAAAATAACATAATGTAAAACAAAGTCGCAGTCGCTGTCTGTCCGTCCCTATGTATGCTTAAATCTTTAAAACTACGCAATGGATTTTGAAACGGTTTTTAATAGATAGAGATATTTTATACCAGCATATTGATGCTACTATAACACAGTTGCTAAAAAGGACTCAGCATAGTCGTTCTCAATTTGTTGTTTTGTGATTGTGTAAAGGCACTATCCGTATTAATATTATAAATGCGAAAGTCTGTCTGTTTGTCTGTCTCGCTTTTCATTCGGTACACAGTTAGTCTAGACTCCGAGAAAGGATATAGGCTACTTTTTAATGCGAAGAAAGGGTTGTAGGGGTTGAAAGGGGTATTAATTAAATATATATAAAGAAAAAGAGTTTTATGTAGTGTACAAAAAAATTGTCTTTATATCAGTTGTCTAGTACCAATAACACAAGCTCCACTTACCGTGGGACTAGATGGCGCTGTGTTAATTGTCCAGAGTCTATACATATATATTCATATCTATACATATGAATAAAATTAGAGTGTCTGTTTGTGATATTGAAATTACCGTTTTTTACTATATGCATATTTAACTAATGCATCTGTTTTGGAACAACTGGGTATCAGAACCCGTCTCTCTACTGTGTGCTTCCAGCGTCTGCTAACTTTTTTCGGCCACGTGGCCCGCCGAAAACCAGATAATTTGGAAAAAAATATAATGTTGGGCCACATGGACAGTAGAAGGGGCAGAGGTAGGGCACCTGCACGTTGGACTGATCCTGTACGAGAAGCAGTCAAACAAAATATACAGTCCGCGGTCCATTTAGCACAAGATAGAAATGCCTGGAGAGTATTGGTTGGAAGGAGCATTCCTGGTGGTCACGACCCTCAGTCTTGAGGAACCGACAAAGAAGAAGATATTTAACTTATTTAACATTTTTTATAATTTTTGTCTGTCTCTCTGTCGGTCTGTCTGTTCCGGCTAATCTCTAAATGGCTGGACCGATTATGACGGGAATTTTTTTGGCAAGTACCTGATGTAATAAGGAGTAACTTAGGCAACTTTTATTTTAGAAAATAAAGTTAAAATCCACGAGTAAAATACTTACCACATTAATTTGTAATCAGCCAATATTGTTCATTTAGAGAATTGCGTCTGTTGTTTTATATCTGAAAATAAAATGAGAATGATTGGTAACATTATATCCAGTACATAGTTTCTCAAAACTCTTATGCTATGTCAAATCTACCGCAATGATTTCGAGATGAGAAGAACTGACAAGAAACTCAGCTCGTATTCTTTTCAAATAAATGTTGTTACTTTGCAATAATCTTATATACATTATATAAATTTAGAATACTAATATTACAGACAGAAAGAGAAAGCAAATTGAAAGAAAGTGTATGTAGGCGGTCATGTTTAAAAAATACTACAACACTAAAAGGTAAGTGTCTTTCATTAGACGGGCCGTATGCTAGTTTGCCACTTTACATGTTTACAATAACACACAGTCATTTTTAAATTCAATATTGGAGAAATAAAGTTCTGATGTGTAAGAATAAAAAAAAAAAAAGTTCTGATGGTAACTTTATTGTCCCAAATTTCTCTATTAGCATATGCTATTGCAATTTTGTCAAAAGGAAATAATCTAAACAGTATCAGTAACCCGAACAGTCAATTTGATCTTCAAGAATGTGTAATTTTCATAGAGTGAGTCTCAATATCAAAGATCGAGTTTATTTTTTTTCGGACTACTCATTAGAGTAGCTGGTGCCCGCAGCTGGCCGGACGATAGTGGGTAAATGCACTCCAAACCTGCGGAAGGACTTATGGATTGGCTGAAAGCAAACCCCCGCCTGACGGATCCGACTTTAGTCTGAGGGTACCGCTAGGGGTTCGAACCTCGGCTCACGCCTTCGTAATTTCGATCCCCGTTCGAATTGGATGGGGGATCAATCGGAGGGGCAAAGATTGAGTGACGTTGCAGTTTCTATGTTGATTATCGCATGCCTAATCATTGTTAATGTTTACTTATAACAAATTTATTTTAAAAGGAACACGTAAGTTTCTTGCTCATTCTTCTTATTTTGAGTCTGCGTTCTGAATACGTGGTAGAATAAAAAAAATGGTACCATTCAGAAAGGTTATTTCTATTTTGTATTCTATTTCATATGATCATCAGAGTGGTTATTATTATATATATAAATATAATATAATAAATGTTTTGTGTCATAATGGCAGGATGTCTACCGTTTATGACGGGAACTTATATTGTATGCAAAAGGGTCAGCATATTACGCAATACAGATCCCTGAAAAGCATTCCATCGAGGCACGAAACGGTGTACACATAAACGACTCGGGTTCGCTTCGTACTAAAGTTTAATAACTAGCTTTTGCCCGCAGCTTCGCTCGCGGTAATTTATCCCCTTCAATTTTTTCACTCAAATTCATATTACGAGAGAATGGTTTTGGCTTCAGTTTTTTTTTAATTTATCCCCTTAGGGGTGGAATTTATCAAAATCCTTTCTTAGGGGATGCCTACGTTATAGTAGCTTTATGCATGCAAAGTCTCAGCCTCAGATCGGTTTAAAATTGACAAAGTTTCATATAAACTTTCATCCCCTGTTTTATCCCTTTGGGGGTAGAATTAATCAAAATTTTTTGTTAGCGGATGCCTACGTCATTACATCTACCTGCATGCCAAATTTTAGCCCGATTCGTCCAGTGGTTTGGGCTGTGCGTTGATAGATCACTATGTCAGTCAGTCAGTCACCCTTGAGTTATATATATTTAGATAATAATATAACCCTGGACTATTCACACAGCGCTATCTAGTCCAAAGCTAAATAAAGTTTGTGTTAGGCGTACTAGATAATATATAATATATCAGCCTGTCTGTTTGCTCTTGTCTCTAATCTCTGAAATGGGTGGACAGATTTTGACGGGACTTTCACTCGCAGATAGCTAATGTTTTAAGGTTTAGGTTACTTTTATGAAAAAAGTAAAATTCCAAGCAGAAGGAGTTGCAGGTTATAGCAAGTTTAAAAACAAATAAAAAATCTTTCACCTTTAAAAAGCTGTGTAAAATGCGCTTGCCTTGTCTGGATAACATCCTCGATGGTCTAGTGATTTACAACATCGCCTTACTTCTGATGGCCGCGGGTTCGATTCCTCACACGTTGCATATATTTGTATTCAGGAATATGATTGTTTGTATCGGTCTGAGTATTTTTTGTAGATGTACATAATAATAGTAAGTATCAGTTGTTTAGTACCCATAAAACAAGCTCTGTCTAGCTTGGGACTAGATGGCGCTGTATGAATTGTCCTGAGATATTATTAGATACGATTATTTAATTTAAAAAAGAATATGGATACCTACAATAATCCGTGTGAAGCCGAGAATTATTCCTAGTGTAACGTAATCTTTAAATAATACGCTTAACAACAAATAGTGGTAGCTTTACAGCACCACGTTAGGTTACTCAAGTAATTGTCAGCTGATATATTTATGGGCCGCGCGGGCCAAAGTGGGGCCCACCGTGATTTATGGAGCCCGGCCACCGGTCACGGGACTTTTTTGCCGAAGAATGAATTGCTGTCCAAATACCTACTTTGTTTTTTCTCAGCGCCAATGCATTAAATGATTGCTCCTACATTTTAAATTGTCGGTTTCCGTGAAAATGCGGATCGTTTATTTATTGGTGCTGAGAAAAGGTCGGGATTAATAATAGTCTGTGACGACCTGGTGTTACGTTGCTTAGTTTTTATGGTGGTGTTAAGACATGGTTTAACTTCTTTCCCTTCGAGTGGGTTAGTATATTTTTTTGTAGAAACATTTCACGAGAATAGAAAAGAACATTAGTTATTCAAATAAATTTAAATTTAAGCACTTCTTTTTTTAATCTACTGCTCAATCAGAAAGCTGTCTCATCATAAGAAGAATGAAAAAGAAACTTGCGTGTTGCTCTTTTAAATAATGGTTGTAACTTTACATTTCTAAGTTCAAAAGTGTAAGTACAAACTACCAAATAACACTAGGCTTAGGCGAGGAACTAGTGGAGGATGATAAAATAAGCAGGAAGTTAGTTAAGTTAGCTCATCTTGACAAATGACAATTTACCACGATGGTTTCCAGGGAAAATGGTTTCGTGCGGACGTCAATCTAACATGGTACTTTGTTAGCAATGGTACATATTCCCTCTCTATGGTTATAATTGGACAATTATACTAATCACATAACTACCTATTTATAAAACAAATTAATTACATATTAATTTGTATTATAATTAGGTGATTGGTGTAATTATCTGACCAGACAAAAATATTATGTTATAAAAGCTCAGAAGATCTAGGTCAGGAGCTCAGGAGCCAACAGAATATCAACGCTGCAGAGTTATCTGTAGCATTATGCTGAGTTGGCTGCCTTTTCACTTTTGCGGCACATAAAGAAATAGAAATAGAAATAATCTTTATTCAAATAAACTCACACAAGCACTTTGGAATAGTCATATTTTGATTCTACCACTCATTCGGAATGCAGATTCATCACAAGAAGAATGAGCAAGAAACTTGTGTGTTGCTCTTTTTAATAGATGTTTTTTTTATATAAATAATTACAGTGTAACAAGTAAGAGGCATGCGATAATCAACATAGAAATCGCTACGCACTCATTATTAGTGTAATCAGATAATATTGTCAGTGTAGTATTGTCAGTTATTCAATTTTATAGTAAGCTTTTTTGCAAAGGAAGTGTTTTATTTGACATTTAAATCTTTTTTCTGGCAGATTTATAACAGACTCTGGTATTTTATTGTAAAACCTTACGCAATTGCCACAAAACGAATTACTAACTTTAGCCAAACGACATTTAGGTAAAATCAGTTTGTTATTGTTACGTAAGCTTTTATTAGTGCAATCACTAACTCTTTTGAAACTGTCTATATTCTTCCTGGCATACATGATATTTTCATAAATATATTGAGAAGCAACGGTGAGGATATTTGATTCCTTAAAGCACTCTCGCAAAGACTCCCTGGAACCCATGCTATAAAAGGAGTCTACAGCCTACATTTCTTTTATTAATTCATGTTTTTTTCTGTATCTCATGTACATATGTTATGTATCTATAATTGTTAATAAAGAATTTATCTATCTATCTAAAACCAATTTCGAAAATCCATTTCTCAAATCGACCCAACAAAGAAACGAAACACGAAACTCACATACTCCGAGCCTTGTCCAAACGTTAAATTTATTGCAACGTACAAATTATATAAATAAACAGTATTATACAGGGTTTTCACACAATGAGTTAATAAATATACGCACATTGATATATTAATATTGGACCCGGCATTGGACAGATCTATAAATTTATTACGGCGCAATTAAGATACAATTTGTTATCACTAAGACATTTCCCATGAAAGGGTCCGGATAAACGTCAGCTGGATCTTTTAAACAATACAATAAATCGGACGCAGTACAGTCAGCAATAACATTTGCAAATCAAATTACTTTTTCTTTGGTAAATTCAAAAATCATTTATTCATGTAGGACATTTTAGCCGCTTATGAACGTCAAGTTTTTACATTAGAATTTTTTTCCCTACCGCCCAGTTCGATATATAGATCCAATTGAGAAGAACTGGCGAGAAACTCAATTGAATTACTTTTTTTTTTAAATCCAGTTTATTTACAATGCATAGGTATTTATATAGGTGTCTATGTCTAACATTAAATGAAAATCCCGAACATGAAAACTATTGCCATGCACGCTCGTCATTCAAGTAATCGTTTAGTGAGTAATAGGTCTTGCTCAGTAAATATGATTTAACAGATGTTTTGAATTTATTTAAGGGTAATTCCAAAATATCCTTTGGTATCTTATTGTAAATTTTTATACCTATTCCCATAAAAGACCTATTGACTTTTTCTAAACGATACTTGGGGACAGCAAGTTTGTCTTTAAATCTAGTATTAATATTATGAATATTGCTGTTTTTTGGAAATGATATACCTGGCATCCATTTTAGTACATTTTATAGAATTAGGTGTTATTTTGCGGATATCCATTTCCTTACTTAACGTATTTATATTATTTTGTTTAATTCCGCTACAATTAGCATGTGTGAAATCACAATTATTCAGAGCGGAAATTTGACTGCCGTTACGATCTAATCTAATCGTGATAAAATTCCGATCTTTATTACTCATATTACAATACGTATTTCCCCTTTGAACGTGGCATCATTGGAAATTGAATAGAGTTCGCATGTATATAACAATAAAAAAAAAAAGGATACATACCGGCAATCACGAAACATTTATTAATTCATAATCGCACAAAAATAAAAAAAAATAAAAAAAGTAAAAGGGAAGGAAAGGAAAAAAAAGGATACATACCAAGAACCGTAATTTCATCAGTGTAAATAATCCATCTCCTAATATATAATCATCTAAAAAATAAAAACATCGCAAATCCAATCACTCGTCTTAAAATAAAACATTTCACATTCTCTGCTAATGCAAGCGTAACCCGAAAGCGCAAACGCAGAAGCTAAGAGTTAAAAAAAATATGCTCAATCAATAAAAAAAAAAAAATAGAGTTCAGATACAGCTTGAAAGCCTAGTGTTGACTGTTTGGCATTAGAAACATTAGAGTAGGTCGTAACTGTAGTCAAGTTATATATCATTACACAGTATAAAACAGTCGCTGTCGCTGTCTGTCCCTATGTATGCTTCATCATCATCATCATCATCGCAGCCCGGAAGACGTCCATTGCTGGACATAGGCCTCCCCCAAAGATCCGCAGAAGAACCAGAGTGACCGACATAGCCCGAAGAATTGCGACTTTGAAGTGGCAATGGGCAGGGCACATAGCTCGTAGGACAGATGGCCGTTGGGGCAGTAAAGTCCTCGAGTGGCGACCACGGACCGGAAGACGCAGCGTGGGAAGGCCTCCAGCAAGGTGGACCGACGATCTGGTCAAGATCGCGGGAAGGCATTGGATGCGAGCAGCGCAGGACCGATCGTCGTGGAGATCTTTGGGGGAGGCCTATGTATGCTTAAATCTTTAAAACTACGCAACGGATTTTGAAGTGATTTTTTTATAGATACGAGTGATTTAAGTGGAAAGTGTATATATATAATACATGTACACCCGTGAGAAGCTGGGAGAGTTGGTAGTAATAATATAAATACATTAAATGTTACCTTTTGTAGTAACAGGAATAGTGAATAACTATCGCCTATCTAAACAGCATCACAAATATCGCTTCGTTATTTCCTATAACAGATCCCTTCTCCCATTCCAACTGGGATCGAAATTATAACGAGGTTCGAATCACTAGTGATGTCTTCTGACTTAAGTCGTATCTGTCCGGCGAGATTCAGCTTTCAGCTGTTCCATAAGTCCATCTGTAGGTTTACAGTGCCTTCTGCACTCGCGTTTTTGTTCAGTAATATTGTAAAGGTCATATATTGTCGAATGGATTATAATAGTTTTAAAAGAAATCGTTGTATGATATTTTTACTTAGATTTTTTTATGATTATTTTTGCATCGCCAACGATTATTCTCAGCCTATGGTTGACTTCTAGAAAATACCGCATGATGTGAAGTTTGCCAAATGTATTATTACTTTTTATACTAGGTGCATTAAAGTTATATAAATAAACTAGCTATACGCCCCGGCTTCGTCCGGGTGTACATGTATTTTACACATAAACGTTCTTCTATCTGTTAAAAAACCGCTTCAAAATTCGTTGCGTAGTTTTATAAAATTAAATTAAAAAATGGTAGAGATTTAAAATGTCAATAGTGGTACATTATAAATAAAAATCTACCACTGAATATTTTACGTTCAGCTCATAAATTGTTTTTGAAGTTTCCAAATAATTTATTACTATCAAAGTACAAAATTTTCAGAGTTGGTTTAATGAGATTTTTATTACATGATTAATTATGTTCAGTTCTGTAACCTTTTAAGTAATTATTTATAAATATTATTCGACGGCCTCGGTGGTCTAGCGGTTTTGCACGCCGCCTTTTGTCCGATGGTCGCGGGTTCGATTTCTCGTACGGCACAAACATTTGTATTCATGAGTATGATTGTTTGTATCGGTCTGGATGTCAATGTCATATATGTATTAGTTATGTATTACCCATAACTCAAGCTTTAACTAGCTTAACTTGGGTCTATATAACGCTGTGTGAATTGTCCTGAGATTATTGTTAAGATTAGATCAAGATCATTTTAATTTCCGCAAAAATACCGCTAAATATGCTACAAAAAATCTGAACAATTACAAACTTAGTCGTTTTCAAAGTCGGTTATTATATAAAAGCAGTTTTCGCAGTCACATACCACCACAAAGCATTGGAAGCGTCAAAGTTTTTAAACTAGTTTCAATGTACATACAGAATATTGCGCTCCAAAATTATGTTTGCTAGTTTTTATAACAGTGTAATGAACATTTTCCATAGCTGTAAACAGAGACTGTAATTATAGTTGTCCTAATTAGGCTAGATTTCGCTTTGAAGTCCTCGCTGGTTTAGTGGTTTAGCATGCTGTCTTTATTCCGATGGTCGCGGGTTCGATTTCTGGTAAATTGCAAAAAAAATTATTAATGAGTTTTTATTAAAAATTTATTGTTTGTTTTCTTTTTTGTATTTTTTTTTTAATCTCAGGACAATTCACACAGCGCCATCTAGTCCCGAGTTAAGCTATCTAAAGCTTGTGTTACGGGTACTAGATAACTGATACAACTACATAGATATTTTTTTTTCGTAAATACATACATATTATATATAGAAAACACCCATAGACCGATACAAACAATCATACTCATGAATACAAATGTCTGTGCCGTGCGAGGAATTGAACCCGCGACCATCGGACGTAAAGCGGTGTGCTAGACCGCTATACCACCGAGGTCGAAATTTCTATTATGTTTATTTACAAAAATAATGTATTTACGTATTTCTATTAAAATGTATTCCTATCAGTCATTTCGTATCCATAACATAAGCTCTAGTCTAGATGGCGCTGTGTGAAGTTTCCTGGGTTATTATTCATTAGGCTAGATTTAGTTTTGAAGGCCTCCGGTTTAGCAGTAGCACTTCGCCTAATTTCTGATAGTCGCTGGTTCTATTAATTCAATAGTGAAATATTGTATTCTTGAGTATAACGTGAATTGACCTTATTAATATGGTTGATACGATGAGGAAGGTTTATATCTAAGTAAGTACTTTATAAGAAAAAGTGTATCTGTATGTTTGTTTATTACAATTTAAATAGTAAACTGCTGATATGGTCTTGATGACTGATATCAGGATATTACAGTCGTATTAGTTACTCGATTACAATAAATAGTTAAATATTCTCTTATCGTAATTTTTCTACAGAAGTAAAGGTATTGAAACTTGGTCGAATATATGAGGTATGGTTGATAAGCTTATAATATATTTATGAAATAAAAATGCAATGTTTCGATAATATCTATGTTAATTTGAATTTGTTTTTTTTTTTACAATGTTATTTTTTACTGTTTTTCGGACATGGCAACCCACATATTATAAGTTGCCAGTAAAAATTTTGTTTTTTTATAGAATTGTACAGAGGTAAGAGTATATTATGCGGTATATGGGCATGTTATGCGGAGGAACGAGGATCATGTCTTATGGAAAGTGTATAATATGAATGAGGATGGATGTAAAGGGAGGGGACGCCCTAAGAAAAGATGGATAGATTGTGCGAAAGATGATATGAATAAAAGAAGAGTATGTCAGTCAGATATGACGACCGATAGAGAGCAGTGGAAGAGAATGACATACTGCGCCGACCACAAATAATGGGATAAAGGCAAGGCAATAATGATGTACAGAGGTAAGAGAATATTTAACTCTATCTCTACTCTTCTAACGGTAGAGGCTCTACTATAGATGTAAGAATTAAGTATTCTTCTAACTCTACAATACTTATTTGTAGAGGTAAGAGTTATATTCTGCTACCTCTACAAAAGCAATACATTCTATTTTTCCGCAATCATTTTCACACCCAGCACCATAACTCTTTTGGTAAAATAATAACGTTGCAGTTAACAATGCCGCTCCGCAATAAGCTAGATATAAATCATTATATTTCGCCCTTTGCATGTCTTGACAAAGGCTAAAAGTGAAACGACAGAAAAACAATTCGCGACTAAGAAAAAGCATTTAAACTGACAGCAATTATTATGTTTTAAAATGGGCGGGAACAATTGTAACCAGTGTTGCCAGATTTTAAATTTCTTTCAAGCTTACTATAAAATTGAAGAATTTGTTAACGATAATAATGTTTTTATAGAAAAACTTTAAATCCATAGCGCTGACAATATTATCTGATTACATTAATAATGAGTGCGTAGCGACTTCTATGTTGATTATCGCATGCCTCTTACTTGTTATACTGTAATTATTTATATATAAAAAAAACATCTATTAAAAAGAGCAACACACAAGTTTCTTGCTCATTCTTCTTGTGATGAATCTGCATTCCGAATGAGTGGTAGAATCAAAATATGACTATTCAAAAGTGCTTGTAATGAGTTTATTTGAATAAAGATTATTTCTATTTCTATTTCTATTTCTATTTCACTCCAATTTGGATTTAAATGTGCGTTCATTTTTATTTACATTTAATCATAATAATATTACAAACAGTAATATTTATTTTTAGATTAAATAAAATGATTAAGATTAAATTAAAGTGTTAAATTAAAATGAATATTGTTAAATAAAAGTAAGTTTGTGAGTTTGTTACTCTTTCACGCAAAAACTACTGAACGAATTTTAATGAAACTTTACAGTAATATAGCTTATGCTTCAGAATAACATTTAGACTATATATTTTATTGAAATGTAATGCTAGTTAAACTATATAATACAAAATTCATGGTAGTTTTGTATATATACCGTACTCTAGATTGAACGTAAAATTATGTATATAATGTTTTAAATAAAGGTAAAATAAAGGTAAATAATAAGGTAAAGTCATATACTTTACCTGAATTTTGGGGTGCAATAGATTAAATTCGAAAAACTGGTTGTAATGCTATAAGCAACGCTACAAACTGCAACTCCAGATTTAAGGTAAAATTATATATATAATGTTTTAAATATATGATTGTATTTTAACTAAATGGTACAATATATTAAAATGGTTGTAATGCTGAAATCATTAATAACAATGAAGTAAAACAAATATGATATTTAAGCCACAAACTGCATGGTAGTATGAAAATTTTCCTGTTTTTACCGGATTTTTTTTATACCGGATTATATTATCTATTGCATATAAAAAATAGGTTTTTTTTAACTACATTCTGCCTTCTGTCCTCTAGCAGAGTAGTTTCTTATGTTAATATTATATAAGCTACTAGCTAGCTACATAGCTACATATAAAACTTCCTCTTAAATCACTCTATCTATTAAAAAAATTCAAAATCCGATGCGTAGTTTTAATGATTTAAGCATACAAAGTGACGGATAGACAGCGACAGCGACTTTGCTTTTTACTATGTACGATATTACTGTAAAGTTTCATCAAAATCCGTTCAGTAGTTTTTGCGTGAAAGAGTAACAAACATCCTTCCATGTATACTCACAAACTTTTGCATTTATAATATTAGTAAAAGATACACATAAATGTAAATTAATAATATTATTTTTTTTAAAACTTCAAAATATGGTATGAATCCTTTTTAATACCCTATACGGCCGGATCTGTTCTTACCGGATTTGCTTCCAAACATCATTCGGAATATACAATATCTCCCTCATAATATCGTATACGTGTGACCTTATGTTGTCGGATGGTATTAATGCGTGGCATTTACTGTGAATTGGTCCTTATATTCCTCGTACAGAAGATTTTATTACCAAATATTAAGCTTATGTGGACTCCATATAAAAGTTCATGGTTATAGTATAAGGCTTACAAACGACTTACCATATACATTTATATTTATATAATAACTGTACCCGCGACTTCGCCCGCGTGGAATATACTTTATTTTTCTAAAATAAAAGTAGCCTAATTTACTTCTTATTACATAAGATACATGCCAATAAAAGTCCCATCGAAATCGGTCCAGCCATTTCGGAGATTAGCCGGAACAAACAGACAGACAGGCAATTTTTTGTAAAAAATGTTATTTGGTGTACGTACGTATTTATATTCATATGCATGCATGCATGTAATAAAAAACGGTTATTTCAATATTACAAACAGACACTCCAATTGTATTTATATATATAGATGACTAAGCCTGTATCGGTATATCGGTATGCGGTCCCTCCCTATCGTACCCCACCGTACCCCACCTTATATAGCTACTTAGTGATACACTAAACTGTAAACGATCATTGATTCATCATTCAAACGATTATTGTAAATATGTACAACATTAAAAAAAAATACGAGCTGAGTATCTTGTCAGTTCTTCTCATCTCGAAATCATTCCGAACTGACGGTAGATTTGACATATCATAAGAGTCTGTAATAGACCTACATGAATAAAGATATTTTGATTTGATTTGATCATTAACTACCGATTGAACCACAAGAAAATATACACCATTTCTTGATGAACTTACCAAGATATAAATATTTCCAAGGCACATAATATCCACCTTCAAACTGAAGTGGTATCCATCAGGAGTTGGCCTTCAGCCGCTCCATAAGTCATTCAGCGGGCTTGGAGTGCTATTTGCACTCATCCCCTATCATCAGGTGAAGCTCCATCAAAAGCACCTGCGGCCAACAGTAGTCCAAAAAAATATCAGGTAAAAATTCAGAGTAATTGACAGCAGATTGAACAATTATCAACAACAATGTCACTTCTTATTTACTTCATTATATCACTTTGTGAATGCTCACTTCAAAAACCGCAAGCGAAACAAAAACCACAATTGAACCCGGAGCCCGTAAAAAAAATATTTCAAGAGCAATTTGACTCATCACAATAAAACGCGGAGCACAATGCAATATGACGAAATAAAATATGAATTTCAACAATACAGTGTCCGTCAAAGGGAAAGTTGGGGAAATCCGGCGTTGGCGTGCCCGCGCGGAATTGTGGCTGCCACTGAAACGCAATTACACCGAATGTTACACCACTGGAAATGCAAAAAAAATGTCTATTTGTAATAATAATAACGAAAAAAAGGCTCACTAAATGTACACACACACACATACACACACACACACACACACAAACTCACACACACACAGTAACAACAACGCACACACATAACAAGAACACACTCGCACACATTGCATTTACTTGTATTTGTAAAAAAACCAGCAAAAGCTAAACCAGTAAAAATGAGGCAAATAATAATAATAACGAGAGATCTAATAGTTCTCAATGCCCTACTTAGGCACGTACTTTTTTTAATATTAGAAATGGGTTTGCGCTTGGTCTTACCTTATCTTACCTGTACATTTCACACAACGCCATCTAGTCTCAAGGTAAGCAGAGTTTATGTTAGGCGACGACTAAGACTTGAGAGTTTATGTTAAGTAACATGCCTGCTGAAAAACAGCTTGCAATTCAAGACACATTACTAAAATAGGTAATACTAGGCAAAATTCAAAATTCAAAAATCATTTATTCATGTAGGACATTTTAGCCGCTTATGAACGTCAAGTTTTTACATAACATTTTTTTTTCCCTACCGTCCAAGGCAAGAAGACGCAAATGACTTTTTATGAATCCTACTTCGATTATATTTTTAATTCAACTTTTTAATATTTCCAAATACCGTATTTTCGCTTAATCCAAATAAAGTTTAACGGAAAATCTGTCCAAAGAAGCACGTCTTTAGAATCCTTAATACTATGCACTTAAAAGATTATGATTTAAATGCCTCTCTTTCTTTTTAAATTAATTGCACAAACTCCCGTAGATTCCTTCTGTTTTCTTAAATTGTCAGATAATATATAAAGTGTTGCGTAAAGTAGCTGACGATGTTTATAGCCAACCTAATCTCTAACAGTAAAGTGCTTGTCACTTCATATTATTTCTGATTACAGCGTCCTGTAATCCACGTTAAAACCTCTTTTTGAAGGATATTTTGTTAGGCCCGTGAGTAATTTGTTGCGGAAGTTATTTTATATGTTCACTGGGAATTTAATTGAAATATGTAACGTTTCTGATTTGGTTGGAATCTGTATGGATTAAGCTTAATTGTATTATTTCATAGAACTGCAAATTGACGAGCGCCTACTGCCGTATTCCTAAGGATAATCTGAAATTTAATTAAATAGAAATTCGCTACATTTTTTAAGGTTCTAAGGTCTAAGGTCTTCAGTTGTATTATGTTTAGAGACGAATTTCTTAGCATTTCACAGATTCGGAGCAGTTTCAGGAGTTGGGATACGGGTGCAGGTTTAAGCGGCCCCTTGCCGACATACATACGTCAACACTCACCTTCACCGCTCGTGTTTCTCTCCCAACCAAATCTGGTAGGTCTGGTAGGCATGCTAGTGCAACTTTAGATACACGTTCTAGTAGAACTTAATAATAAGGTAATGTAAAGAAATACACAGATTTACTGAAAATTACAATAGATTTACAAACACAAGTAGAGAAAGAATTTTAGGACACTTGTAATAAATAAAGTTCATTATTCGTCTTACCGTTTCTCCATTTGCTTCCTCTAACCATAAAACAGATTTAGATTTTTAGCAGTTTCTTCCGAAAGGTTTATATATATAATATAGGCATATAATTCTCAAGAAACCATGGTAGGTAACTAGTATATAAAAGTTAGATCTTATTTACCAGTACGAAATAATATTATGCGAAACAACTTTAATACTTTACTCGCAATTCTCGCCTTTTCATTCTGAGTGGATACCATAAAAGCTCAAAACGGATGCACAGAATCTAAACTTTTGCTATCAACACCGCCCATTTAAAGGGGATGGTGAAATTGCGTTTCTATTAAGTGGGGGTAAGGTTTAGAAGGGAAGGCCAAAATATGGGATACCTTTATGATTTTTTGTTGACGAAGAAGTTAACAGTACTAATAATATTAATGACATCCACACAGCGCCATCTAGTCCTAAGATAAGCAGAGCTTTTGTGGGTTCTGGATAACCAATATAAATACATAGATACATTATTTTTGTAAATATATATCTACACATAATATATTATACGTAGAAAAACACCTGGAAATCTTAAAAGGTAAGATAAAACAAATTACAGGTAATTACAGAGTGACTAGTTTTAGTCATCCGGAAGAAAAGAAGCACAAAAAGAATTACGGTGTCATCCGGAAAAGAAGAAGCGAGAAATGAATTATGATTGTCATTTCCATATGTCCGGGCGTCTGTTCACGTGATTATATATCTGTGACTCCATACTATGCATATTTGAAAGAATTCAAAAGAAATAATTACAAGTTGATAATTTTTTATAGTAATATTAAATAGAAATTAGTGTTTGTATATGTGTGTATATGTGTGTGTGGGTGTGTGTGCGTGTGTGTATGTGTAAAAAAGTGTGCTTACAATCTAACCTAAAGTACATATTTAGTGGTATTCTTAAAGGTCTACCGGTCGAAGGCACTGCTTAACTTTGGACGCGGGTTCGATTCCTTGCCGGTACAAATATCTGTATTCTTGAGTATGATTGTTTGCGTTGGTCTGCGTATTTTCTATGTATATTATATTTTTACTTATATTTTTACTTATAAAAAACATATGGTCGAATTTCGACCATTGTGTGACTTGCTATTATGTATATATATAAATATATATATTGACGGGTTTGGGCTATCGTCTGGTGCAAAGACCTGTAGCACTGCGATCCGCATATATCTATAGTGCTCGCCCTTTTTCAAACTTTACCTAGACACTTTAGGGACAAGAATTGAAGGATATTCTTAGGAACGATGGTTTTTATCTTCTCAGAATAGGATAAATCTTATTGCTAGCAATGTGCCATATCAGGTTTACCTCCTCCTCCTCTTCTTTCCGTTCTCCTGGAAACCATCGTGAGGGCTAACTGACTAGACCTAATGCTCATCTTATCATTCTGCACTGTTGCCCCGCCAGCGTGAAGCGTAGGCGGGTGCAACATTCCATTCATAAACTTAAGAGCAACGCTCTTGCCACTTTCTACGATCTTCCATCATACTCTTTAAGCCTTGATACGACACGACTCCAATTCTGTCTTTAATTTGTTTGATGTTACTGTACCTTGGGATTCCTCTCCCCCTCTTTCCTTCTATCTTTCCCTCAATATGTAATTAGTTTCAAAAATTCATCGTACCGTATCAAGTGCCCTAACATTTTTCGTCTTCTACTTTCTATAGCATTCAATATCTGTCTTTTTATTTCACCCTGTGCAATAGTTCTTTGTTTCTAACTTTATCTTTCCAGCTAACTCTTTCCATCCCTCTCCAGCACCATATTTTAAAAGCTTCCAGGTTGTCCTTTTCTTTTTGAGTTAATGTCCACGTTTCACATGCATACAAATGATACTCCAGATATAGGTCTTAATAAATCGTTTACGTGAGTTCTTGGATATCTTAGCACGTGAAAGGTGTTTTTTGTCATTAAATACTATTCACAATTCCATTATCATCCATAAAAAAACCTATAATAATAGCAAAATGACACTTTCAGTAGTATTACTTCGTGCCTCCAATTTTCTCTTTGTCAGGCGGCGAGTGGCGACACAAAGCCCAGTACCACAATATCTATTGTTTAATTTTTAACAACTACGGACCGCCTTTTAACTCGTTGGATTTTTTCATGTAACCCGCCTTTCAAATTGCGACTTTATTATGCTGTATTGTTAAGATACATTTTCATTTAATGATCGTTGAATTTATAAGCGCTTGAGGCATGAAGCGTACTAGCGACTCGCTTCTACTTGGTGACATGGTAAGAAAAAAACTACTTAATTATAAATGCAATTTTCTTGTATGTGGTATTATATTTTAAATCAAATCTAAAATCTCTTATTCATGTAGGACATTTTACGACGGCGTCGGTGATGTAGCGGTTTAGCACATCGCTTTACTACATATGAAGATATATGTATACGGTACTTACACATAAAAACAATAAAAAAAACAAATTGCAGACTGTCTATCTGTTTGTTCTTGCTAATCTTTGCAACGGGTGGACGGGTTTTGATAGAATTTTCACTTGCAGATAGCTAATGTTATAAGGAGTTACTTAGACTACATATATTTTAGATATTTCATGCATTAAAAACAAAAGTTACATTTTACGTGAACGAAGTCGGCTGATATTTACTTTAAAATATAAGAATGAGATCGTTGTCTTATTTAAGTCAGTTAAATCAAAATATCCTACATGGATTTTTTACTTGCACTTATGATAAATCAAGAAGAAAGATCGATACAAAGATATATTGGTGTAAATTAATGTGGAAATTAAATCGAGGAATATTTATTGCCGGCATCTACTATACATAGTATAAAATGTAGTCACTTCTACGTCTGTTCTCTTAAATCTACGCAACGGACTTTAATGCAGTTTTTACCAATAGATAGAGTGATTCATATCTATCGTATCACTACAAAAATACAATACATCTTGTGTAAATTAAATTGAAGAAAACTATTGACCAGCATCTTGTACATACATAGTATAAATTTTAATCGCTTCTGTTCTCTTATATCTTTTAAACTACGCTATAGACGTATCTTTTAAAAACTGTACTATTACATAAAAAAAAAACAAGGCCTTCATCCATATAATTTATCTACCTTAAAATTCCTCTGTACCTTCTAAATTGCAGGTAATAAATAGTGTCCAATTTTACACATTAGAGATATAACACGGATAAAACTGTCTGCGGGGAATCGAACCGGATAACCTATGACCCTATCTGTAGGTTATCCGGGATAAATAATGGGCATCCGGGTGACGGCGGGTGCTATGAACAAATATGGCAGTTTTACAGAGTTATATCGGGCTATTTGGGGAGAGATACCGCTTTGTAAGTGAATGGAGATTTGCCATTTGAAATTATAGATTTCCAAACATTAGGGACGAAATAGGGATGAAATAGGGTTGTTTATGACAGACGGGTTATTTGGAAATAGATTGTTATCTACAATTTTCATATTCTCTGTTAACTTTATAATGTGTTGTTGCCTTTATATGTAATGATGTAATTTTTTTAGAATTAGTCTGTTGTTATTTGTAAAAGCCAATCAGTGGCTTAGTATAATGTCTATATTGATTTTATTTAAGATATACTTAAATAGCCTTGGTTTTCCTTTAATAAATAAATAAGTTTGATTTTACGAAAAGCTATGTCCTTACTAATATTATAAATGCGACAGTATAATGTCTGTTTGTCTCGCTTTCACGCCACAACTACTGAACCGATTTCAATGAAATATGGTACACGGATATAGCGATCTACTGTATGAAGAGTCGTGACTCATTAAGAGAGAAATTCAAAGAGGCAAATATTCTCACCGTTGCTTCTCAATTTATATATTCAAATATCCTATATGTTCATAAAAATCTTGACTTATTTCCAACAGCAATATTCATAATATTAATACTAGATTTAAAGACAAACTTGCTGTCCCCAAGTATCGTTTAGAAAAAGTCAATAGGTCTTTTATGGGAATAGGTATAAAATTTTACAATAAGATACCAAAGGATATATTGGAATTACCCTTAAATAAATTCAAAACATCTGTTAAATCATATTTACTGAGCAAGGCCTATTACTCACTAAACGATTACTTGAATGACGAGCGTGCATGGCAATAGTTTTCATGTTTGGGATTTTCATTTAATGTTAGACATAGACACCTATATAAATACCTACGCATTGTAAAAAACTGGATTTTAAAAAAAAAGTCATTCAATTGAGTTTCTTGCCAGTTCTTCTCAATTGGATCTATATACCGAACTGGACGGTAGGGAAAAAAAATTATAATGTAAAAACTTGACGTTCATAAGCGGCTGAAATGTCCTACATGAATAAATGATTTCTGAATTTGAATTTGAATTTGATAGTCTAGACCCTGGGTAAGGACATAGGACTATTTAATGCGAATAAAGGATTGTAAGGAGTTGCAACGGGAGCTGAATGGTTCTATGGAAGTATCGTCATTTTTAAAACTAGAATCTTAAAACTTATTTTTTATTCATTAAATATAAATAAATATGACTAAGTTTGTAAAATTGTTATCATTGAGGGGGTAAAAAATAGGGGATGGAAGTTTGTATAGAAAATCGTCATTTTTGAAGCTATAACGAGGAATCTTTTGCTTTCCCATTTTGGGTTAGATTATTAAATATTTTTTTCTATATTTGGTCAAGGTGACTATTCCACGCGGACGAAGTAGCGGACACAGTTAGTATTGTAATTAATGTAACTGGCAACGCCAGAAAATCTGATTTTAAGGTAAAATGATGTGAGTAGGATTATGGTTACTCTCTCACTTAAACACTTGCTTCCTATCATTACTCACATCATTAACTTTTCTTTAATTTCTTCCGAGTTTCCTGCAGCATGGCTAAATGCTTTCGTTCTACCACTACCTAAAGTATCATCCCCACAACTTCTTAAGGACTTCAGACCTATATCAATCCTGCCTTTCCTCTCTAAAATACTAGAAGCTGTGGTCCACAGACAGTTATCTGATTTTGTTTTTAAAAACAACTTAGTAAGCCCTACCAGTCTGGTTTTCGTCCTGGACACAGCACCACTACTGCTCTTCTGAAAATTACTGAGGATGTGAGGGAAGGCATGGAACAATCTAAATTAACAGTTCTCGTTTTAGTCGATTTCTCTAATGCATTTAATACCGTTGACCATGATGTCTTACTCGCTATCCTTTCACATCTTGGGATTTCATCGTCAGTTGTTAAATGGTTTAGCTCCTATCTTCGTGGACGTCAGCAGGCAGTTCGTGCCAATCAGGCATTATCGGATTGGTGCGATCTTGTTACTGGTGTTCCTCAAGGCGGTATTTTGTCTCCATTACTTTTCTCTATCTTTATAGATTTTATTACTAAAGTTCTTAAATGCTCTTACCATTTGTACGCAGATGATCTCCAGATCTACTCCCAGGCTGTTGCGTCGGAGCTCAGTGATACCATCGGCCAATTGAATATTGATCTTGATCATATACTCAATTGGTCCAAAAAGTTTGGTGTTGCTGTTAATCCCTCCAAATGTCAGGCAATAGTCCTCGGAAGCAGTAAACAACTAAATAAAATTAATTTCAACACTTTACCTCCTGTTCTATTTAATAAACAACCAATTGCGTATAGTTCTCAAGTAAAAAATCTCGGTTTAATTATAGACAGTACTCTAAGTTGGAACAACTATGTTAGTGACGTTAGTCGTAAAGTCACAATTACACTGCGTAACTTATATAGATTGAAAAACTTTCTCCCTATAAGTACTAAAACTCTCCTTGTCCAATCATTAGTTCTCCCCACTCTTGATTATGCTGATGTGTGCTGTTCTGACATGAACGTAGACCTTTTAAACAAATTGGATCGGCTTCTCAACAATTCTATCCGCTTCATTTTTAACTTGCGCAAATTCGATCATATCTCTTCTTTTCGTTCACAGCTTAAATGGCTACCTATCCGTTATCGTAGAAATGTTCGTATGCTATGTACTCTCTATTCTTTTCTATATGATTCTAATTCTCCTGATTACATTAGCAATCAATTTCATTTCCATGGGGACAACACCATTCGCTCTATTCGCACGACCAGAAAATGTTTACTTCATATCCCGGCTCATTTGTCCGGTTTCGTCCACTATTCTTTCGCCGTTCAGGCTATCAAACTTTGGAACGACTTACTCCTTGATATCAAGACCGCCACGAGTAAGTTTTCTTTAAAGCGTAAATTGCGGGAATACTATTCCAGCATATAACTTTTCTATTATGTAGAATAGTTTTCCATTTTATCTTTTTGCGTGACTCATTGTTATTTGTACATCTTTTCTATGTTATAGTTGCTGAATTTGTTTTTTTTTTTTTTTTCTTTGTTATGTTCTATCTGCTGTTGCTATTTCATTGTCAGACTATTAAGTATGTTATATGTATGTATAAGTTATATGATGTGTATATGGTATATTTAGGTATGTATTTTATTCATATTTATCTATAGCTTTATATATATTGTATGTATTTGTATATGTATGTTTACATGTACTTACGTTTAGTAAATATATATTATTTATGACATAGGCATTATTTTTCTTATTGATTTTATTTGCACCGCCTACAGTTTCTCTGCACAAACTGTGGTTGACTGGTAGAAAATGCCGTAAGGCGTTAAGTCCGCCATATGTACTTTTACCTTGGTATTTTGTGCATTGAAGTTATATAAATAAATAAATAAATAAAATAAATAAATAAAATAAATAACTAACTCACCAAACCTTTGCAGTATATTTGAGAAAACTATAGGACTAAAAATACTGTCAAAGTCAATAATCTATACATATAAATAAAATTGGAGTGTCTGTTTGTAATATTGAAATAACCGTTTTTTACAATTTTTGTCTGTCTCACTGTGTGTTCCGGCTAATCTATGAAATGACTGGACCGATTTTGACGGGACTTTTATTGGCAGGTAGCTGGTAAGAAAGAGTAAATTAGGCTACTTTTAGAAAAATAAAGTTAAATTCCACGAGGACGAAGTCGCGGGTGCAGCTAATGTAATAATAATAACCCAGGACAATTTACACAGCATCTATACTAAAAATACTTTTTATTTTTATGTAATTTTACACTTATGGGATTTACAATCCATTAGGATAGATCCCCGGCACGCTATACGATAAGGACGACACTTTAAAATAGGTTTGAAGGCCCTACCCCCTGATAAGGATGTGAAAAATCATCGAAAAACTAAAAAAATTTTTGCGTGTATTAACTTAGATATCTTTTTTGTATACCACTATTGTATAAAGTCAACTGTGGCGGCAATAATCGATTATTAATTAATGGAGAAGAAAAGAGATCTTCTTTCTTTTTGGATGCATTAACTTGGATATCTTCATAATCTTGGCCTGTGTTGCTCTGTATTTTGTGTTTTTTGATCAGCACAAAAAAATATCCAATTTAGTTCAACCAAAAAGAAAGAGGTCTTCTTTCTTTTTGGGTGTATTAACTTGAGATTTTTTTGTGTGGCTTATAAAAGAAAACAAAACATTCAAGATTTTGGCAAGTCAAGTTTCAAACGGTCAAGTCATAAGTTGTGAAATTCTCATGTAAAATTGACATTTAGTCGAGTTTTTATGGGTGATAATGGAATGTTGCACCCGTCTACGCTAACGGTTTACATGGAGTATGATCAGATGAACAGGTCAGGTCAGGTCAATCCTTTTTCCCCATCTAATGTTAATACTAAAAGAGACAATTTTAATTAATTTTTTTTTTTATTAATTACTCTTTATTGCACCATAATAACAAAAAAAACATATATACAAACGAAAACAATATTTAGATAAACAATATTAGTACAAAAGGCGGTCTTATCGCTTATGCGATCTCTTCCAGACAACCTTTGGGTAGAGGAGAAAAGACAGAAGGTGGTGGATGGCGCATGATGGAGTAGAAACATTAATAATATTAATATATAAAATAATACATATCATAAACATATACATTCTACATAATATATAAATACATAACTTATAAAATAAATATACAATAATATAATACAAATATCTACGAGTATAGGTACACAGCAACATATATGCAATTATGAAGGCGACAATTTAGTAATAAGAAAGAAAGGACAGCAGAAAGAATATTTACTGAGAGAGATAGTGCGATTTCACAGCGTTCTTGAAAATGGTTAGTGATTGCGCACTCCGTATGGAGGATGGTAGTGAGTTCCACACTCGCACGGCGCGCACAGAGAATGAGTTAGTGTAGAAAGAAGAAGTATGGGAAGGAGTTTTAAGGCATAGGTTTGTTGCACTGCGTGAGCCATGATTTTGGGACTCACCGAGAAAAACAAATTTTTCTTTAAGTTAGTAGGGAGTTACAGGGTTAAAAAGAATGGAGTAAAGAAGAGATAATAAATTTTATGTACATATTGTAATTTGACAGAGATTGTTTATCTTAGCTTCAACATGATACATCCCTAACTCCTGAAAGGATAACAAAATCATTAAAACCATAACAACGAGACAACCCTTGTAATGAGGGAATGGCACCACCATAAAATGAACTAATTAATCTGCCTACACTGGAACTTGGCACTAAAGTGGACACAGATAATATCAAAGGTGCAGAAAACATGGGCGTTTTCGTTAAATGTAATTATTTTAACTGAAAAACTATGATGTAGTGATGAGTAAATACGCCACTATACGGGGGATCGTAATCGGATCTATAGGGCGTCCTTCCAGAAACTTGTAAAGTCCCTGATTGCATGGGCATGGCCACAAATACTCGTAAAAGGTAATATAACGGTATCCATTGACCAATTTAGTCCATAACACTATTGCACAATGTGTACACCAGGTCCACGTAGAAGTAGATATCCGGATGGCGGGAAAACGGAGGCAGCCTGTCGGTGAGAATATTTGCCTCTTTGAATTTCTCTCTTAATGAGTCACGACTCTTCATACAGTAGATCGCTCGAACAGCACGTTTTTGTAATATGAATATATTTTTAATATCTGCCGCTTTTCCCCATAGTAATATACCATAAGAAAGTAAACTATGAAAATAACTAAGAACATACACACTCACATACATACACACACACACACACACACACACACGTCTTTTACAGTAGAAACAAATTCTTAATATAATAATAAATAACCCTAGAAGAACGTGATCTCCTATCACAAGTATTTTATTATGCTTACAAGGAGATCCCAGCCCCGGCTTAAGGAAATATATAAATAAGAATATGTGATTGTTGATATGTAAAAATTTTGTAAAACATCTATGTTAATGAAATAAAATTTATTATTATTATTATTCTTTATTTTTTCTCAGCTTTTGCTGGTTTTCTCCACACTTACGGGCCGAAACCAAGTAAGTGCAGAGTGTGTGTATAGGTGTGTGCGCGTGTGTGTATGTGTGAGTGTGTGTGTAGTTATTGTGTGCCTGGTGTGACTGGTGTTATATCCTTTTCATCGATTTCGAGAAATATTCGGACTGTACGACAGGTATTTAAGATGGCAGCCTTTTGAAGGGTGATGTAAAGTGTTTTTTGTATATCTAATTGTTTCATGCTATGATGTAGGTGTTTGGGTATGATACCTGTAGATGAGAGGACTATGGGTATTATATAAACTTTTTCCTGTTTCCAAATTCTTGTTACTTCTTCCTTTAGCTCTGCATATTTGTTTATTTTTTCAGCAATTGTCGTTATTATTATTATTATTATTATTCTATTCTATTTTATTATCATACATAAAAAAATCCGTAATGAAATAGGTACACAAGTATTTATATGTGGGCGTATAGGTACCGTCGTCTCTTGGATTAACAAGGTCTAATGCCTTCAATTTTCTTATAACGTACCAAACATAAATTAGATTCACGTCACAGACGCATAATCCTACATATGTATATATATATTATACATATATATCCTACATATGATAAATACCATCTCGTTTACATTCACCAAATAATTCAATAAAATATAATTAGCATTGCGTATAAAGTTTGAAGTTATGTACATTGCTTGTTGAAGTCGGTACATATACAATACAAGCTGTACACGCGACTTCGTCCGCGTGGAATTTAACTTTAGTTTTCTAAAACAAAAGCCGAGTGTAACCTTTATTATATCAGCTACCTGCCAATAAAAGCGCCGCTAAAATCGATCCGGCCATTTCAGAGATTAGCCGGAATAAACAGACTGACAGACAGATATATAAAAGATGTAAAAAATGTTATTTTGGTGTATGTACCGTATTTATATTCACATGTATGTAGTAAAAAACGGTTATTTCAATATTACAAACAGACACTTCAATTTTATATATATATATGTATATAGACTAGCTGTAGCTACAGCTACAGCCCGCGATTTGGTATGGAATAGTATAAAATATTGTATAAAATATTATATATATATATATATATATATATAAATATATTATATTATACTTGATAGTATAAAATATTTAATAATCTTACACAAAAAAGTTTCATCATACTAAATACAATCTCTGATCCCCTATTTTATTTTACCCCTTTAGGGGTAGAATTTTTACAAACTTTGAATGTCATATTTGTTTATCAAATAATCAACAGACTAAAAAATAACCTTCAAGCATCTAGCATTAAAAATTACGATGCTTCCATACAACATTTCATCTCATCCATAAACTCCTTACAATTCTTTTTACGCATTAAATAGTGGCCTTTCTCAGAGTCTATTATGTGTATTGTTTATACATTTACTAGCTACTCGCCCGGCTTCGCACGGGTGTACATGTATAATATATATAAACCTCTTGAATCACTCTATATATTAAAAAAACACTTCAAAATCGATTGCGTACTTTTAAAGTTTTAAGCATACATAGGGACAGACAGCGACAGCGACTTGTTTTATACTATGTAATGATATAACAAATATTTGAGTATCTTTATACTAACTATGATTTTATCATAGTGTCAAACATTGAGTAAACCGACCTAATATTCATTTAAATGAAACACTGCGTCTAATGAGCATGGGACTGAGAAAGGTGACTTATAAATTCTGACGGTCTCGGTGGTCTAGCAGTTTAGCACACTGCTTTACTTCCCACGGTCGCAGGTTCGGTTCCTCCCACTGTACCAATATGTAGTTTAATTTTCTTTGTCTGCAACGCGTAGCCGGGTGAGCAGCTAGTATAACAATCCGGTATTGGTGATAAATTCAAAAATGTTACAGTTTAAACACAAGCTATGTAAATTTTGCATGAAAGACAATAGATTTTCCAGGGCTATGACCTGGAAAGCGAGTTTAGTTAAGGAAACTGCATATTTGGCCTCTCCGCTACTGCACCGAACAATTAACCTATTTTCAGACCTAAAACAAATCTATTGATAATTCATAGAATTCTAACATGAAACTGAATAAATCCTCGATTTCAAAATAGGGGTTGCTGACGTCATCGCTTTGTGTTTGTTTGATCAACATCCGACTTTTTTGTTACTAACTGAATTAAACATGACTTAGGCTAGTATTCATATAATAACAAGTTATTGATTATTTACTAAATCAATAAAGGTGGAATAGAAAGATAGAAAGAAAAAAGAAAAAGAAAGAAACGTCGGAAAAGAAAGGAAACATATAGGAACAGAGATTTTTAAAAGATTGGTTTTATTTATTATATGTATATTTGTAAAATTAAATAAATAATTATAATTTGACTTACGATGATCGCAGGTTCGGTTTCTTGTACAATATTTGTTTTAATTTTCTTTGTCTGCAAGAATTATACTGCAACGCGTAGTCGGGTGAGCAGCTAGTATAATAATCCGGTATTGTGATAAATTAAAAAATGTTACAACGAAAAACAGAAAAGAAAGAAACGTAGGAAAAGAAAGAAAATATATAGGAACAGAGATTTTTAAAAGATAGGTTTTATTTATATATTTATTTGTAAAATTAAATTAATAATCCAGGTCAACTCACACAGTGCCATCTAAGACATTTCAAACAAAACTGAACACAGTAGTTGTTATAAATTCAAATTTTTCCATTTATTATTTTCAAAAAACAATATAGTTATCATAATAATTTTATGGTAAATAACATGTTTATCTATTTCGAAACTATTCGTGTTAAGACCTGAAAGTTTAAAAGAAAGTTGAAAATATTTTTAAGTATAGATCTAAGTGAAAATATAGTAAAAGTGATTAATATAGTTTCTATTGCTGTATAAATAGATAACTATGTGAAAATTTCTAACCAAAGTCGTCAATATATCTATTATTAAATGTTATTTATTATAATTACATATAACGCTAAGAAAAAAATATATAGTAATAATCCTGGACAATTAACACAGCGCTATCTAGTCCTACGGTAAGCAGAGCTTGTGTTATGGGTACTAGATTACTGATATATATACTTAGATTTGTTTGACACAAAACGAATACAAATATGTTACAAACAGTCATACTTATGAATAATAATAATAATAATAGAATACAAATACAAATGTTTGTACCGTGCGAGGTATCGAACCTGCGATCATCAGATAGTAAAGCAGTATGCTGTACCACTAGACCACCGAGGATGCCAATTGTTCTCAAATTTACCTAAAAAAGAAATTGTTCTTTTTGAATTTGGTTAGGATTTTTCCAAACAAAATATTGATTTTTTATGGAAAAATCCTAATCAAATTCAATAGATGCTAATGTAGTACAATTTTATCTTCTAGAAATACAACTTTAATATTAGCATCCTACAGTTCAAAAGGTCTAACTTAATAGGTCCACGTAAATTGAACATAACCTCTCATTAGGCACAGTTGGTAAAAGTTTCCGAGGTATTACGTACTAATTAGAGCAACTTTCGCGCTCGCAAACTGTTCTAGACTATGTGCAGGATATACGTTAATAATGCATAGGTATGATACCTGCTAGCGAGTAGATATCTATACATATAAATAAAATTGGAGTGTCTGTTTGTAATATTGAAATAACCGTTTTTTACTACATGCATATGAATATAAATACGGTACATACACCAAAATATTTTTTTTATCATTCTTGTCTGTTTGTCTCTTTGTTCCGGCTAATATTTGAAATGGCTGGACCGATTTTGACGGAACTTTTATTGACAGGTAGCTGATGTAATAAGGAGTAACTTAGGCTACTTTTATTTTAGAAAAATAAAGTTAAATTCCACGTGGACGAAGACACGGGAACAGGTAGTATGAATATAAATACATACACCAAAATAACATTTTTTATAATTTTTGTCTGTCTGTCTGTTCCGGCTAATCTCTGAAGCGGCTGGACTGATTTTGAATGGACTTTTATTCGCAGGTAGCTGATGTTATAAGGAGTAACTTAGGCTACTTTTATTTTACAAAATAAAGTTAAATTCTACGCGGACGAAGTTGCGGGTACAGCAGTATGTTATATAGGTGGGTTGGATACTCTGTGGCTCGAGTGTACGTAATCTTGTGTAGTCCACACTAGAAATAATTAATGCCTATGTTACAACTGTGAATTAGAGTTTAATACATGTATACAATGTGTGTGTGTTAGATGTACATAGGTAGGTACGTATTAAAAAAAAATAACGGTATCTTGCCAATAGAAAAGTTGCCAGGTAACAGATTGAGCTGGTATGGGCATGTAATGCGGAGGAACGAGGATCATGTAAAGAAAGAAAGAAAGAAATAATCTTTATTCAAATAAACTAATTACAAGCACTTTTGAATAGGCTTTATTTGATTCTACCACTCATTCGGAATGCAGATTCATCAGAAGAATAATGAGAAAGAAACTTGTTTGTTGCTCTTTTTAATAGATGTTTTTTATATAAATAATTACAGTATAACAAGTAAGAGGCACTCATTATTAGTGTAATCAGATAATATTGTCAGTGCTATGGATTTTAGGTTTTCTATAAAAACATTATTGTCGTTAACGAATTCTTCAATTATAATTTATTTAATATAGTAAGCTTTTTTGCAAAGGAACTGTTTTATACGACATTTAAATCTTTTTTCAGGCAGATTTATAACAGACTCTGGTATTTTGTTGTAAAACCTTACGCAATTGCCATAAAACGAATTACTAACTTTAGTTAAACGACATTTAGGTAAAATCAGTTTGTTATTGTTACGTAAGCTTTTATTAGTGTAATCACTAACGCTTTTGAAATTGTCTATATTCTTCCTGGCATACATGATATTTTCATAAATGTATTGAGAAGCAACGGTGAGGATATTTGATTCCTTAAAGTCCTCTCGTAAAGACTCCCTGGAACCCATACCATAAATGGAGATGTCTTATAGAAAGTGTATAATATGAATGTGGATGGATGTAAAGGGAGGGGACGCCCTAAGAAAAGATGTATGAATTGTGTGAAAGATGATATGAATAAAAGAAGAGTATGCTCAGATATGACGACTGATAGAGAGCAGTGGAAGAGAATGACGTACTTCGCCGACCACAAATAATGGGATAAAGGCAAAGCAATGATGATGATCTTGCCAACAAACTATTCTACAATTTGGCGAGTCAATGTATAAAAATAACTGTCCTTCTATTTATTAAATAAATAAAAAAAAATACTACATTAATACAAGCTTACCCTGCAAACTTTGTTTTGCCATATAAATTAAAATCGCTATTAAAAAATTGGGATTCATGTATCATTCATTCATGTATCAATCGTAAATCACAATAAAATAAAAATAAAATATTTAGAGGTATCCTTTACCACTCAGGGGTATGAAAAATATGTAGATAGTAGCCGATTCTCAGACCTACTGTATGTGCATATAAAATTTCATAAAAATCGATGTAGCCGTTTAGGAGGAATATAGTAACTAACATTGACACGAGAATTTTATATATAAGACTAGCTGACCCAGCAAACATTTGGCATATAAATTAAAATCGCTATTAAAAAATAGAGGTTGGTGACATAAGGATGAAAATTTAGGATTTTGTAAATTTTTTGGACCAATTTTAATATTTTTTATAAAATTGGTCCAAAAAATGTACAAAATCCTAAATTTTCTAATCCTATATATTTAGGATTGGCAACCCTACTCTACATAAGCTAATTGTCACTATATAATTGTGACGGATACTGTTTCTATCCTACCGTGTTACCATAGACTAAAGGTGGATTTACATTTGTCTAATGGGTCGAAACATGACGCGTCAGATCGTTATCAGTACATTTAGTATGGTAACGTTTAATCTTGTATTGCGTAATGTGTTGTGATGGCTTCTGTTGTGCCTCATCAGAAACTAATCCGCTTGAGACAAAACGCAGGGATATATGGTCGGGGCGTCGTGACACGTCAGACATTGTAATATGCCAGTATTGTGTTGTATCGCGTCGGAGTTACCCCTTTACTACATTACCCCTATACCTGGACAGTCAAGCTGCTCTACTAGCACTTAACTCGTACGAAATCCGTTCTAAACTTATTAGAAACTGTATCCTGCTACTAAATGAAGTAGGAAGCAGAAATAATATTACACTGAGATGGGTCCCCGGGCATTCAAATATCGAAGGCAATGAGAATGCCGACCATCTGGCAAAGTTAGGGGCAAAAACCGTCCAACTGGGCCCCGAACCCTTCTGTGGGGTCCCTCGTTGCCTAAAACTGGGACATCTCAAATTAATAACCAAACGAGAAGCGCTGAATCACTGGTAAGAATTGCCAGGATTGACATATTCAAAAGCCATAATATCGGGCTACTCGAACAAATACTCCAATAGACTACTGCTATTGAGTAAAAACCACATATGCATGATGACTAGGGCCCTCACAGGACACTGCAAATTAAACAAGCATATGGCAAAACTAGGCCCATGCACGAGAAGTATCTGCAGATTCTGCCAAACTGAAGAGGAAACGCCGCTTCACATCCTATGTGGTTATAGCCCACTCATGCATAAACGAAATATCTCCTTTGGAAAGTTAACACTCTTTCCCGAGGAGATAAAAACCATCGCTTCTAAGAATATCCTTCAATTCTTGTCCGTGACGGGTCTAGGTAGCGAACTTTGAAAAAGGGCGAGCACAATAGATCTATGTAGATCGCAATGCTACAGGTGCTACAAACATGGCAATAGCCCACATAACCCAATAAAAAAGAAATACCCCTTTACTAGAGTTACTCCTGTATTGATTCAGGTAACGTCAGAACATGACATATAATGTGTGAACTAATCATTATATGTCAATCTATATAATATATATAATGGCGACCTCGGTGGTCTAGCGGTCTAGTACACCGCTTTACGGCCGATGGTCGCGGGTTCGATTCCTCGCACGGCACAAACATTTGTATTCATGAGTATGATTGTTTGTATCGGTCTGGGTATTTTCTATGTATAATATGTATGTATTTACGAAAAAAAAAAAAATCTATGTACTTGTATCAGTTATCTAGTACCCATAACACAAGCTTTAGCTAGCTTAACTTGGGTCGAGATGGCGCTGTGTGAATTGTCCTGAGATTATTATTATTATTATTATTATATAAATCTACCTTAACAAGAGAAGCCTCATCAGAAGCAAAAAGAACAAGAGGCATGCCTGTCAGTATAGCTCTAATTAAATGGTAAAAATCGAGTCGACTCGGCTCGACCTAGTTTCCCACACAATCGACGGCAACGAACAGCGCGGTAGAGTGTTTGGTACAAATATAATACAATTTCTCATAAACCTTTCGAAAACTGAATGTATTTCAACAATAGCTATTTTTCTTTCATATTTAATAGTATCTACTCGCCCCGGCTTCGCCCGGGTGTACATGTATTATACATATAAACCTTCCTCTAGAATCACTCTATCTATTAAAAATACCGCTTCAAAAACCGTTGCGTGGTTTTAAAGATTTAAGCATACATAGGGACGGATAGACAGCGACAACGATTTTGTTTTATACTATGTAACGATGATACGGACAGTCCTGGTAATCTAGCGGTTAACATCATCTTACTTCCGATGGTCGCGGGTTTGATTCCTCGCACGGCACGAATATTTGTATACATGAGTATGATTGTTTGTGTCTGGTATTTTCTATGTATAATATGTATGTATTTACGAAAAAATATGTCTATGTATTTGTATCAGTTATCTAGTACCCATAACACAAGCTTTAGCTAACTTAACTTGGGTCTATATGGCGCTGTGTGAATTGTCTTGAGATTTTATTATTATTATTTATTATAGACATTTATATCATTAACCAGGTCTTAACACGAATAATTTTATGGCAAATAAAGGTATTTACCGGAAGACGCAGCGTGGGAAGGCCTCCAGCAAGGTGGACCGACAATCTGGTCATAATACATGTACACCCGTGCGAAGCCGGGGCGAAAAGGTAGTACCTATATACGAGTATATTCCACCGTAGTCCGTTGGTATCTCCTATGATATATACATACATATATGTATATATACCAGTTGGAAACTTTACACGACGACCTAATATAAATATTTTTAGAATTAATTTCCATTTTTATTTACTCCCCTCATATCATCAAAATGGCTGGTTGGATTTTAAGAATTGAGCTATCATTGATTTCGTTATAACAGCTCATACGTTAACAGTATCAAGGGATATCGTATGACCATTTAGTTATCAATACAAAACAAATATAATAACCATATGTTACGTATTTAAGTGTAGTGTCCGATTATTTATGAGCAACTTTGTTGAAATGAAAGAATATATGATAATGAATGGTGCAATTGCCTACGCTAATAGTATACGCTCTATCCTGAGGAAATAAAAACCATCGCTCCTAAGAATATCCTTCAATTCTTTTCCCTGACGGGTTTAGGTATCGAACTTTGTCGCAATGCTACAGGTCCAAGGTGACAATAACCCAAAAACTCCAATAAAAAAAAACAGTATACGCTTGCGGGCCATCAGTAAACGGTGAGAAGAGATGTCTGAGATCAACTCATTGTGACAAATTCAACAGGAATGTGCTGCGATGAAGAAACATAAGAAACAACCAGACAAATACAGGCAAAAGTTGATACCGTGCGAGGACTCGAACCTATTAAAAATACGGTAGCGGCTATTAAGAAATAAGGCGATGTGCTGCCGGACCACTGAGGCCGATGGCCGATAGACTTAGAAAATGCTTCGAAATAATCTAAATACAAACAACCAGACCAATAAAATCAAAGTTGATACCATGCCAAGAATCGAACCCGCAGCTATAAAGAAGTAAGGCGGTGTGCTGCCGGACCACTGAGGCGGATAGCCTTGGAAGATGGATACTGCTTCGAAATCACCTACATACAAACAACCAGATTAATAAAAACAAAAGTTGATACCATGCGAGGAATCGAACCCACAGCTATAAAGAAGTAAGGTGGTGTGCTGCCGGACCACTGAGGCGGATAGTCTTGGAAGATGGATACTGCTTCGAAATCACCTACATACAAACAACCAGATTAATAAAAACAAAAGTTGGTACCATGCGAGGAATCGAACCCGCAGCTATAAAGAAGTAAGGCGGTGTGCTGCCCGACCACTAAGGCGGATAGCCTTGGAAGATGGATACTGCTTCGAAATCACCTACATACAAACAACCAGATTAATAAAAACAAAAGTTGATACCATGCGAGGAATCGAACTCGCGGTTATAAAGATGTAAGGCGGTGTGCTGCTCGACCATTGAGGCCGATAGCCTTGGAAGATGGATACTGCTTCGAAATCACCTACATACAAACAACTAGATTAATAAAAACAAAAGTTGATACCATGCGAGGAATCGAACTCGCGGCTATAAAGAAGTAAGGCGGTGTGCTGCCCGACCATTGAGGCCGATCGACTTGGAAGATTCATACCGCTTCAGAACAACCTAACAATTCACTCAGCAAACTGATATAAACATACAATGACATTTGTACAATAGAATAAAAAATAAAAATTTAAGCACTGCATGTACATAAAAAGGCGGGAAAAAGATTTGCATTGGCAACAAAAGTCGTAAAAATATAGTTGGAGTGTAACGATTCTTTTTTAATGTTTAGAGCCGAGCACACAGTGTTGCCAACAATAAGAAATGAGTTACGAGCCAAGTTTTTATTCCGAGTATTGAAATAGTATTTAACAATGGCGCCGTGGAAAACTCCAGTACCTGTTAATTATTTACAATAATACTATGCTTTGTAAGTTTAAACAATATATAATCTGAATATAACTTTATATGTATTTTAATTGTGGTCACCTTTTACATTTTTAAGATGAAATGTGTGATGATAAAGTACCAACTAGCACTAATTCGTTAGTATTTTTCCATACAGAGGATAGAGGGGGAACGATCAAATTTTATTTTTAATCACATTTTAAACAATCTTACTGATTTTCAACTTGGTGGGAATTTAGGTAGCTTCGAATGTTACATATTACGCCGACCCCAAATAAATGGGATAAGGAAGAAGCAGAAGAAGAAGAAGAAGAATGTCTAAATTGACCGGACTCTTCAGACCATAAATTTTAAATACACAATCAACTGGTCAAGTATCTCAATATTGAGATAAAAGTATTATGATGTCATAATGAGTAAAATTAAAAAAAAACCAGTTCTTTCAATTTATAAAAAAATATATATATATACTAGCTGTCCCGGCAAACGTTGTTTTGTCTTAAAATAAAAAAAACTTAGGGGTGGACTACCCCTAACATTTAGGGGGATGAAAAATAGATGTTGGCCGATTCTCAGACCTACTCAATACGCTCACAAAATTTCATGAGAATCGGTCAAGCCGTTTCGGAGGAGTATGGGAACGAAAACTGTGACACGAGAATTTTATATATAAGATAAGAAGATATACCTATATACTTAAATGTTATAATTGGCCTTATTTCTAACATCATATCATTTGTAAGTTACTTTACAAATTAATTTAAAAAGGAACTAAATAAGATCTGTATTGCTCATTAAACGATTACTTGAATGTCGAGCGTGCATAGCAATAGTTGTTCATGCACGGGATTTTCATTTAATGTTAGACATAGACAACTATGGTAAGAAACCTGGTTTATTTAAAAAAAAACTACTTCAATTCAGTTTCTTGCCAGTTCTTCTCAATTGAATCTGTATTCTGAACTGGACGGTAAGGAAAAAATTATAATATAAATATTTTAACCTTCATAAGCGGCTAAAATGTCCTACATAAATAAATGATTTTTGAATTTGAATTTGAATATTAAAATAATAGTCGCATACAGTCGGTTTTTGAATTTGAATCAAATCAGTCGTAGTGATCAGAGCACACAACTCATACAACTATAAAAATAAACATGTGACAGTGCTGCATTGAAAATAACTAATAAAGTAAGTAGCATAAGTTAAACGAACTCTTGATCTATTAATATCAAGTCTAATGGACTACTTGAGAACTATGCATAATGAGTGCATCCCAAGGATTCTTGATATCGCAGGATATTGCAAATTTCTTGGATGCACTGCATCACGTTACTTGATGTTTGAGAACTTTGAAACATATTACTTTATTCATATCACGAGATAAGATGAACTTTTGCCGTCATAACTGTGTACCTATAATTGTTTGTTTTACTAATACTATACATATAAATAAAATTGGAGTGTCTGTTTGTAATATTGAAAATGCATATGAATATAAATATGGTACATACACCAAAATAATTTTTGTCTGTCTGTTTGTTCCGGCAAATCTCTGAAATGGCTGGACCGATTTTGACGGGACTTTTTTTGACAGGTAACTGATGTAATAAGGAGTAACTTAGGCCACTTTTATTTTAGAAAAATGAAGTTAAATTCCACACGGACGAAGTCGCGGACACAGCTAGTATTATAAATGTCAAAGTAGGGACGTTTGTTACGCTTTCACGCAAAAACTATTGAATCGATCATTATGTAGTGGAGGTAGAATGAATTTTTATTTAAAAAAAAACATGCGAGTGAAACCGCGGGTAAAAGCTTATATAATCTACAGTCAACAGTCAAATCAACTTGTCCATCGCTAGTAATTATGCAAGGCGCAGATCCGGCCGTATATGGAATACTGTTCTCATCTCTGGGCGGGAGCCACAATACCAGCTATTTCTATTTGACTGCATTCAGAACCGAGCAGCCAGAATCCATTGGTAATCAACGTCTATATGACAGACAGACTCAGAATAATTGTCTCTGCGGCGAAATATTGCATCTTTGTGCATTTTCTACCGCATATATCAAGGTGAGGATTATTACCAACTGCTGAGTTTCACCACCGTACCACCCGCCAGAAACTAAAATACCATCCTGATCATCTGGATGAATGGCGGTCCTCCGCAGTGCGGTTTTGTAGAAACATTTTGCCACGCACAACCACATTATAGAATCGTCTTCCAGCTACGGTATTTGCGAACCGATACGATATTGGAAGCTTCAAGAAAAGAGCTTATTTTATCTTTCCTTGAATACCGGTAACGCACTTGCAGTTCCATACACTTGCAATCATGGGTGGCGGTAATCACTTACCATCAGGTGAGCCGAAGACTCGTTTATCCAACATGCAATATAATTCTATGGTAATTGCGTAAGATTTTATAATAAACTGCCAGAATCTGCACTAAATCTGACAGAGAGGCAATTCAAATCTTATATTAAACAATTTTTGTGTAAGAAAGCCTATTACAGGATAGACGAATTCATAGATGACAACATATCAAGTAAATAATTAGTTTATTAGCATACAACGTTATAATTTGTTTATCTCATTGCTTTCTTGATTCAATTATTTTAGAAATATGAAAGCGTAGCGGTTTTTGTATTGATTGCCGCATGCATTCTTATCTGAAATGTGATTACTATAACCATCAGATGGCAATTGTGAGTAGCTATGACGTGGTCTGGTGTTTTGAGTAGTCATGCTCACTAAAATGTCCAGACTTGTGGCGGCGTGGTGGGCCGGGTCATTGGGCTCCCTTAAATATGGTCGAGCGCAGTAGTGGCTGGCTCATCCGTCATACTCGTGAACGGGTGCTGCTTGTGTGGACTGGTCTGCTCTAATCACTATGACTTATTTTCTCTTATTAATTGTTTAACCAGTTGTTGTATACTGAATGTTTTTTCTATTTTATTATTTCATTGAATTAGTGCCAATCGGTGGTTTGTATTCACACAATTAAACTTAAGTTGTAAGTAAGAATAAATTATTTAAAAGAGCAACACACAAGTTTCTTGCTTGTTCTTCTTGTGATGAGACAGCTTTCCGAGCAAGCTTAATTTGGGTGTAGATGGCGCTGTGTGAATTGTCCTGAGATTATTATTATTTATAGAAAACATCAAAACCGATACAAACAACTATACTATATTATCTCGTCTTTTATTATACTAGTTATAGCATCTAGCATATATAAATTGTCCAAAGACTCTATTGTGCATAACGCACCTTTTTATATGATAATTATATTTTTTTATATATATATTTAAATATTTTATGTTTCGTTCGATTTTTATTGTCACTTTGAAATATATGTCTTTTACCATCAGCGACCGTAGTTTCTCTTAAAACTAAAATTATAATATAAAATATATACAGTCCTTAAGAAACTATTAATAATTAAAAACTATTATCATTATTATTAATTATTTATATTTATTAGTACCATTTCTTAAATTCGCTACAACCTCTCATAAAAACCACACTTTCTTCTCTGTTACGAGGTAGTTCGAGAATCTAATTGTAACATATATAAATTTATTAATTTACAAGAAAATCTCAGCACTGCCAGCTGCATATATAAATCTTAAAAATTATAAGAGGTTTTTAACAATTTCTCAATATAATACACCATTTATTAAATAACAAAGAATAAAGTGGCCATATTCTGTGAGTTACGTGCTCGCACGCTTTCGTTCTTGTGTATAAATTGTAGTACATAAACACTGTCAGTTAGATGGCCATTATCTGTCTATCTATCTTCACGCTAGACACACAGTATGCCTTTTATTTAGATAACAATTTTTATTTTCGTGTACTTAATTATTTGCATGTAGACGGTGTATCGTGATGGTTTTTTATTACAGTTGGTAGTTCGTTCATGGCGCTCTAAAGACATGAAATAATGTAAAGTAATTGTAAATAAATTAACATTAATTAAAAAATGATTGTAAACAAATAAATTATATGAATTGAGTTTTATCAACATAATTTTTTCCCCTGTCGTTCAGTTCTGTCAAAACTCCCCAGTTTTAAATTGGAACTACAGACATATATATGTGTATATATATTTAATTAGTATTACTTCCTTAATCCTTACTAATATTATAAATGCGAAAGTAACTCTGTCTGTCTGTCTGTCTGTCTGTCTGTCTGTCTCGCTTTCACGCCAAAACTACTGAACCGATTTAAATGAAATTTAGTACGCAGATAGTCTAGACACAGAGGAAGGACATAGGCTACTTTTTAATGCGTAAAAAGGGTTGTAAGGGGTTCAAAATGGAAATACAAGGTTATCTTTATGCGGTTGAATCCTTATTCGTCATCTTTTCATTTCACTAGCTAACAACCAATCAACACATCGCGTGCGTTTGCGCCATTCGCGATCTTTTCATTTCACTAGCTAACAACCAATCAACACATCGCGTGCGTTTGCGCCAATAAGGTATCCATCACAGAGAACAAAACCACAGATAACATAATGTAAAACGAAAGATCTTGCCGGAAACATGACGTTGACGTTTAGTGAAAATATTGTTTTTGACACTTTTTTATGATAAAATCGTATATCGTGTGTATGTGTTTTTTCTTTAAACCTGAAATTGGCCGATTGCGAGACAAATTTGGCGATTTTTTTTATTAATTTATTTTACGGCTCTGGATACAAGCCCAGTTTAGCCCAACTTAAAGTTTTACAATATAAATTACAAAAATTAAAGTCAATGTCCAATGTTAAATAATAATAAATGTCAAATGTTGTTTCCCTGTTCTGACAAACTTAAAAAAAAAAAACTTAATAACAATCACAATTTCTTCACATTTTATTATTTACATTTTTTAAAGAATGTTGTGGTGTGGCACTATCCGAAATTAAATTATTTACCCAATTTTGTAGGTTATACAGAAATAATGTGTGGGTGTTTATTTAAAAAGCATTAACACAAAATTAATAAAGTATAGGTATTAATAAATATATGGTTGTTGTATCAAAATAGAATTTTCTTATTTTTCACTAAAATAAAAACTAACTGTCTCTTTTATAAAATAAATGACCTTTTCATTGTGCCATATATTATGGAACTATTTAAATTATTTAGCTGATTGTAAGAAACAAAATGTTGGTTTGTAGATTAATACTGTAAAATTATTATTTGTACGGAAACGATAAAAATATATTTTTGTGCTGCGACAAAAACTAATATTATAAATGTGAAAGTAACTCTGTCTGTCTGTCTCGCTTTCACGCCAAAACTACTGAACCGATTTGAATGAAATTTGGTATACAGATAGTCTGAGAACGGACATAGGCTACTTTTTAATGCGAAAAAAGGGTTGTAAGGGGTTAAAAGGGGGGATGAAATATTGTATGGAAGAATCGTCATTTTTGAAGCTAGAAGCTTGAAACTTATTTTTGAGACTGTTGATTAAATATAAATAAAAATGACATTCAATGTTTGTAAAAAATTACCCTTAAGGGGGTAAAATAAAATAGGGGATGCAAGTTTTTATGTAAATTCGTCATTTTTGAAGCTAGAAGCTTAAAGTTATTGTTGAGACTGTTGATTAAATATAAATACATATGACATTCATTGTTTGTAAAAAAATTAGCCTTAAGGGGGTAAAATAAAATAGGGGATACAAGTTTTTATGTAAACACGTTATTTTTGAAGCTAGAAGCTTGAATCTTATTGTTGAGACTGTTGATTAAATATAAATACATATGACATTCATTGTTTGAAAAAAAATACCCTTAAGGGGGTAAAATAAAATAGGGGATGCAAGTTTTTATGTAAAATCGTCATTTTTGAAGCTAGAAGCTTGAAACTTATTTTTAAGGCTGTTGATTAAATATAAATACATATGTCATTCATTGTTTGTAAAAAATTACCCTTAAGGGGGTAAAATAAAATAGGGGATGCAAGTTTTTATGTAAACACGTCATTTTTGAAGCTAGAAGCTTGAATCTTATTGTTGAGACTGTTGATTAAATATAAATACATATGACATTCATTGTTTGAAAAAAAATAACCTTAAGGGCGTAAAATAAAATAGGGGATGCAAGTTTTTATGTAAACACGTCATTTTTGAAGCTAGAAGCTTGAATCTTATTGTTGAGACTGTTGATTAAATATAAATACATATGACATTCATTGTTTGTAAAAAAAAATACCCTTAAGGGGGTAAAATAAAATAGGGGATGAAAGTTTTTATGTAAAATCGTCATTTTTGAAGCTAGAAGCTTGAAACTTATTTTTGAGACTGTGGATTAAATATAAATAAATATGACAATCATTGTTTGTAAAAAAATTACCCTTAAGGGGGTATAAATAAAATAGGGGATGATAGTTATTATGTAAATTCGTAATTTTTGAAACTAGAACAATGAAACTATTTTCATTGGTTCTTTTGAGGTAGATTTTTAAATACCCCACTAATGTTATAACTGTGAAAGTAACTCTGTTTGTCTTTCTGTCAGTCTTACGCTCCAAAACAAAATAAAAATTTAAATGAAATTTGGTACACAGTTAGTTTACACCCGGACAAAGAATATAGGGTACTTTTGAATGTGAAAAAAGGATTGTAAGGGGGTTGCAATGGTACGCTGTATGGAAGAATCGTCATTTTTTAAAACTAGAAGTTTGAGACTCATTTTTAGGCTGTTGTTTAAATATCAATAAATATGATAAACATTGAATATGTTTGTAAAATTTTTACTCTTAGGGGGAGGGGGGTAGTAAAATAAAATAGGAAATGAAAGTTATTGTGGAAATTTGCTGTTTGTGTGGTTGTGGAAGCTAGAACGATTAAACTTTTTTCTTTGTCTTTTTAGGGTTAGTTTATTAAATACCTTACTGATATTATAAATGTGAAAGTAACTTTGTCTGTTTATCTCGCTTACACGCCAAAAATACTGAACCGATTTAAATTGAAATTTGAAACAGACATAGATAGACTAGATCCTGAGAAAGGACATAGGTTACTTTTTAATGTGAAAAAGGGTTGCAAGAGGATTGAAAGGGTAGATCCAAGGTTATATAGATGTATCGTCATGTTTAAAGCTAGAAGCTTCAAATTTATTTTTTAGCCTGTTGATTAAATATTTATTTTTACTTTTTATCATTTTTTAAGCTAAAACGATGAAACTTATTTATTTGACTTATATTGTGTTAATTGAGTTAAATATTTTTTCATTATTTACGCGGACGAAGTCGCGGGTACAGCTAGTAATATTATAAATGCAAAAGTAACCCTGTCTGTCTCGCTATTACACCAAAACTACTGAACCGATTTAAATGAAATTTGGTACACAAATAGTCTAGACCCTGAGAAAGGACATAGGTTACTTTTTAATGAGAAAAAGGTAAAGTGTCAAAGGCGAGAAGAAACGTTGTATGGAAGAATCGTCATTTTTAAAGCTAGAAACTTGAAACTTATATTTTAGGTTGTTAATTAAATATAAATAAATGTGACATTCAAACTTTGTAAAATTGCTACCCTTAAGGGGGTAAAACAAATAGGAGATGAAAGTATTTATGGAAATTCGTAATTTTTTAAACTTTTTTATTTGGCTTTTATTGGGTTAGATTATTAAATATTTTTTCAATTATTGACCAAAGTCGTTTTATGCCGACGAAGGTTTGTTAATTTGTCTTTTGGTAAGGAAGAGTGTTTTTAAATGAAACTATGACCTCTTCTCATGAAGCGTTTATTGCAACAACTTAACGTTTCTGAATTAGTGGTTGAGGATGGCGCCTCTGGCTTTGAGCATTACACTGCTCACAGCAGATTTGCTACTACTGTTTTAACACGGCTAGTTTGTGAATATGTTTCATATTATAGGTTTCGTCGCTCCCTTTTAAATGTGTACCCCAAAATTTCCAGTAGACATAAGTAAACACAATGCCAAAATTCATATTACCATTGAATATCAATAACATGTCTGTCGCATTTAACGACACGACGGCAAATCTGCCGGATTCCATTTCCATCAATATCAAAAAGCCGGGAAAATGGGAGCGACTGCTTTATTATGATCCCGGGATTCTGTTGTCAATGTCAGGCGTCATATGTACAAAGAGATTGGGCGGTGCAATTGAATATATACCTTATCGCTTCAACGATTTGAATTTCATATACAACACCGCGTTATGTCTGTGGTTTAGTCTCACATATTATATTTTTTTTAAATAATTACGACATTGTAAAAAAATGTGTGTTTTGATAAAGGTAATAAGGTCTTTTTTCGCGTGAAGCGGAAAAAAATACCAATGTTTGTGAATGTCATTCTAATCCATTTAAACGCTTATACAGGTATATATTGAAATAATACTAAAGCAGAGGCATATCGACGGCATATATATTTTTGTCTCTTGTATATATTTTTATAAATTTAATTACTAAAAATATTTTTAAAAATATTTCAATTCATAAAATTAATTACATTAATAATTACATTAATACATACAATAAAAAAAAACAGAAAAAATAAAACCTAAAAGTTAATTGGTATGATTGTCCCGTATCGTACCTGTCTTAAAGGTTCCCATAACGCTCGCAGCATTTCCACGTTGAATTGCTAGTATTAATTTTATAAATTGAAATATTTTAAAAATATTTCAATTTATAAAATTAAATACATTAATACATACAATAAAAAAAATCAGAAACAATAAAACCTAGAAGTTAATTGGTATGATTGTCCCGTATCGTACCTGCCTTAAAGGTTCCCATAACGCTCGCAGCATTTCCACGTTGAATTGCTAGTATTAATTTTATAAATTGAAATATTTTAAAAATATTTCAATTTATAAAATTAAATACATTAATACATACAATAAAAAAAATCAGAAACAATAAAACCTAGAAGTTAATTGGTATGATTGTCCCGTATCGTACCTGCCTTAAAGGTTCCCATAACGCTCGCAGCATTTCCACGTTGAATTGCTAGTATTAATTTTATAAATTGAAATATTTTAAAAATATTTCAATTTATAAAATTAATTACATTAATACATACAATAAAAAAAACAGAAAAAATAAAACCTAAAAGTTAATTGCTAAGATTGTCCCGTATCGTACCTGCCTTAAAGGTTCCCATAACGCTCGCAGCATTTCCACGTTGAATTGCTAGTATTAATTTTATAAATTGAAATATTTTAAAAATATTTCAATTTATAAAATTAAATACATTAATACATACAATAAAAAAAATCAGAAACAATAAAACCTAGAAGTTAATTGGTATGATTGTCCCGTATCGTACCTGCCTTAAAGGTTCCCATAACGCTCGCAGCATTTCCACGTTGAATTGCTAGTATTAATTTTATAAATTGAAATATTTTAAAAATATTTCAATTTATAAAATTAATTACATTAATACATACAATAAAAAAAACAGAAAAAATAAAACCTAAAAGTTAATTGCTATGATTGTCCCGTATCGTACCTGCCTTAAAGGTTCCCATAACGCTCGCAGCATTTCCACGTTGAATTGCTAGTATTAATTTTATAAATTGAAATATTTTAAAAATATTTCAATTTATAAAATTAATTACATTAATACATACAATAAAAAAAACAGAAAAAATAAAACCTAAAAGTTAATTGCTATGATTGTCCCGTATCGTACTTGGCTTAAAGGTTCCCATAACGCTCGCAGCATTTCCACGTTGAATTGCTGGGGAAATCCTTTGCGCCAGATACAATCCGGAACATCGATCATGGCCTCTGTCTACAATCATCATCATCATCATCATCGCAGCCCGGAAGACGTCCACTGCTGGACATAGGCCTCCCCCAAAGATCTGTCTACAATGTGCCGCCCCAATTCGTTTATAAATACTTTTGCCTCCGCCCCCCACACCCCTGTAGTTTCAAAATCCACCGGTACGAATAAGTACGTCGTCTCCAAGATCCCGTACTTGACGTGTTCCAGCCTGGCTGCGGACTCCGCCGCTGAACCCACCCGACTAATGGAGTTCCGCAGATGAGAAGCAGCAACGTACATACTTACGCACGTCGCATCCCACAGCAGGGAGCAACTATGTATGTATGTATGTTGTGTATATTATATAAACCATGATAATGAGCCCATCTGTAAGTACTTATGGGGACTATTAGTAATGTGGACTATTGACCCCATTGATAGCAATGTACCATGTCGGGTTGACCTCCACGCGGTTTCCCCTGGAAAATTTAATATTCTTGGTAAATTTGTAAAAGATCTACACTGACCTGAGTTCATGCCCATTTTAATATTCGCCATTGGTGCCCCGCCAGCATAATCAGCGCAGGTGAGTGCATAATTACATTATCATACACTCGGGACCCTTCCATTTATTTACCACATAACAGATTTCTTTCGTGTGTGCAGAGTCTGCTTTACGACTCCGCGTTCAGCGCATTACTGGCCATATACCACACCATCAAATAAACTTACTAATATAGTATTCTGTCAATGCTCGGCACCCTTCCACTTCGAATTTTTGGAGTATATCTCTACACTTATTTTTATTATATCTAACACTGGATTTCAAGTGTCGGACATTTTGAATAAATCTTAATCTAACATAGTCTTATTTAAAAAAAAATTGATATTTGTTACTTGTAGGCCTGGTCTAGCGGTTTCGATGAGTACGCGGGTTCGATTTCTCGCACAGTACAAACATTTGTATTAATGAGTATGATGTGTTTATGTATTTATATTAGTTGTCTAGTATTCATAACACAAGCTAAGCACTTGGAACTAGAGGATACGGCTACTTCTTCTTCTTCTTCAGTTCAATGGCAACTAAATGTAACCTTAGAATGTTGTGACAACATTAGCTCATTCGGTCGCATGTTTTAGATCCTCCCTTGAAATGAGACTTCATTTTACCAAATTGTACCTGATATTGTGTTGCAGCGGCCCACTGGGTTCGCAGTCTATGAATTAAACACTAGCTGTGCCTCCGGGATCAGCTGCTTGAAATTTATAGCCTACAGTATTCTGATGTATATGTATACATGTATACAAAAATGTATGTATGTATACAAAAAAAAATATGTATTTTTTTTTTATAACACACGGGTCAAACGAGCATACGGCTCACCTGATGGTAAGTGATTACCGCCGCCCATGACCACCTGCAACACCAGGGGAATTGCAAGTACGTTGTCGGCCTTTTAAAAAGGAATAAGCTCTTTTCTTGAAGGTTTCAATATCGTATCGGTTCGGAAATACCATTGCTGGAAGGTGATTCCACAATGTGGTTGTGCGATATATAAGCTGTATTACTGTAAAGTTAGTTAGTGTAGATTTTGCGTCAATTGAAATTCAAATTCAAAAATAATTTATTCATGTAGGACATTTTAGCCACTTATAAATGTTAATTTTCTTTCTTTCTTTTCTACCGTAAAAGAGTAAGAAACATCCAGCCATACTCACAAACTTTCGCGTTTTTAATATTAATAACATAATAATAGTCTATGATCCGGACTACTATTATTTTTTATTTTTTTAGGACCAATTATAATCATTCGAACACTGAACCCTAAAATATGAAGTCGTTTAAAAACGCGTTAAATAGGAATTAAAAAAATGTCCTCATTTTTACAGCACCCAAAGGTACAGTCCGAAGTTGTTTAAAGAAGTTTGGTGCTGTAAGATTTATTGTTAAAGTTCCAATTTCTACTGTCAAAAGAGACAGGAAAGGGAAGGTAATGTAAATTTAATTACTTTTCTTTATTTTTTCATTCATTTGTTTTAATATTATTTGCATTTTTTTAATATTCTCCAAAATCAAGTCTTTAGGTCTTTTCAAGTAATAAGTTTTTTTAAAGGAATGGCAAATAAACTGGCAGTTTATCTGAGGGTTAATAGCATATATCGCCTATGTACAGGGACAGTACCATGATATCACGTCGCCATTCAATCAATCAGTAATTTTTTGTAATAATAGGTACATTCCAACTGAATCCACACATCGTCTGCTTCTTCCTTATCCCATTTATTTGTGTTCGGCGTAATATGTTTATCTCTTCCATTCATCCCTGTTTTCAATCATCTCCTCAGGGCTCTATTCTGGGTCCTTTCTTATTTTTAGTTTACATAAACGATCTTCCTTATATGGTAGAAAAGATAGCTGACATAGTTCTGTTTGCTGATGATACTTCATTAGTATTCAAAGTCAATCGACATATTGATGATATGGACGAAGTAAACGGTTCTCTCTCTTATGTTTTAAAATGGTTTACGGCAAATAATATGCTACTAAATGCAAATAAAACTAAATGTATCAAATTTACTCTCCCCAATGTAAGGCCGGTAGATTCAAAAATCGTATTGGACAATAAATCTATTAATTTTGTTGACGATACTGTATTTCTAGGTATCACATTAGATTCCAAGTTGCAATGGGGTGCTCATATTACTAAATTGGCGAGTCGACTTAGTTCTGCCGCTTATGCGGTAAGAAGAATTAGACAATTAACAGACGTGGCAACGGCTAAACTTGTCTATTTTAGCTATTTCCATAGCATTATGTCGTATGGTATTTTGTTATGGGGCAAAGCAGCTGATATAAATACAATATTTACTTTACAAAAGAGGGCCATTCGCTCCATTTATGGTATGGGTTCCAGGGAGTCATTGCGAGAGTGTTTTAAGGAATCAAATATCCTCACCGTTGCTTCTCAATACATTTATGAAAATATCATCTATGCCAGAAGGAATATAGACAGTTTCAAAAGAGTTAGTGATTGCACTAATAAAAGCTTACGTAACAATAACAAACTAATTTTACCTAAATGTCGTTTGGCTAAAGTTAGTAATTCGTTTTATGGCAATTGCGTAAGGTTTTACAATAAAATACCAGAGTCTGTTATAAATCTGCCAGAAAAAAGATTTAAATGTCAAATAAAACAGTTCCTTTGCAAAAAAGCTTACTATAAAATTGAAGAATTCGTTAACGATAATAATGTTTTTATAGAAAAACTTTAAATCCATAGCACTGACAATATTATCTGATTACATTAATAATGAGTGCGTAGCGACTTCTATGTTGATTATCGCATGCCTCTTATTTGTTATACTGTAATTATTTCTATAAAAAAAAACATCTATTAAAAAGAGCAACACACAAGTTTCTTGCTCATTCTTCTTGTGATGAATCTGCATTCCGAATGAGTGGTAGAATCAAAATATGACTATTCAAAAGTGCTTGTAATGAGTTTATTTGAATAAAGATTATTTCTATTTCTATTTCTATTTCTTGTTATTTACTTCCTTTCTTACCATATCATCTTTCACACAGTCCATCCATCTCTTTTTCGGCCTTCTACCCTTATAACCATCGACATTCATATGTAACACCTTCCTTAATATATTATCTTCATTCCAATTGAGTCCACTATCAATAGATATACAAAAATAAAGTTAAAAGTAATTCAAATTATGCCATTTCGGTATATTATACAATATTCGCTTATTGTATAAGAATCCTTTGATTTTTTGTTTAAAAGGTATAAGATTAGGGCTACGGGTACCTTTTACCATCGCACAGCTCACAATTGATAGGGAATTCATCACCACACACTGGAACATAAATGGTCTCGGACAGTGTCGTTATAGAGGAGCTTCCTCCCGCGTACACTTGAACTAGGTAGTTCAAGTTTCACTCTAAAACCTCGGCAACCTCTAGGTAGAGATTGCCGAGGTTTTCTCTGGAGACTACAGCATGGGGTTTTCCAAGCAAAGTAGTTTATGGTTTTTTAAGTCATACGTGGCAGGGTTTGGCAACCTCTAGGTAGAGATTGCCGAGGTTTTCTCTGGAGACTACAGCATGGGGTTTTCCAAGCAGAGTACATTGTGGTTTCTTAAGTCATACGTGGCAGGGTTTGGCAACCTCTAGGTATAGATTGCCGAGGTTTTCTCTGGAGACTACAGCATGGGGTTTTTCAAGCAGAGTAGATTATGGTTTTTTAAGTCATACGTGGCAGGGTTTGGCAACCTCTAGGTAGAGATTGCCGAGGTTTTCTCTGGAGACTACATCATGAAGTTTTCCAAGCAGAGTAGATTATGGTTCTTAAGTCAAACGTGGCAGGGTTTGGCATCCTCTACGTAGAGATTGCCGAGGTTTTCTCTAGAGACTACAGCATGGGGTTTTCCAAGCAGATTAGATTATGGTTTCTTAAGTCACACATGGCAGGGTTTTCAATCAGATTGAACGTATGCTCGTTTGAACGTGTTTTCGTATGCTCGTTTATAAAAAAAAAGTGTTGTACAGATTTGTAGCCATTATGACGAAGAAAATGCTATTCTGATTCTCAATTCTGATTTTATATTTATTACTGTTCTCGAAGATGATTATTACATTTACAAATTTAAATGCTCGAATATGTATATTACCCTTCATTATATAGTATAAAACTCTAGTATAAAAAAAGTCGCTGTCGCTGTCTGTCCGTCCCTATGTATGCTTAAATCTTTAAAACTACGAAACGGATTTTGAAGCTATTTTTAATAGATAGAGTGATTCTAGAGGAAGGTTTATATGTAGAATATATGTACAAACGTGCAAATCCGGGGCGAGTAGCTAGTTAAAAATAAAACACAAATTATGTACAGGCATGGTAAAGGTAAAATTTTGTTTATTCTAGAATACTAAGATATTCGTGGTACGCTGTCATTTTACTGACATATCTCAACATTTATAACACACTGAGGTAAGTGTTACAGATACCCAATGATCACTCTATAACTTCCACCTTTTCTCAACCCGTTAAATTATTATTATAAACGTAATCACTATAAAAACAACATAAAACGTGATAGAAAAAAATCATGGTACATAAAACCGGTTCGATCCGGATTTCTAGAAGCGGCAAACGAGTACCTTTTATTAGGTCGCGTAATACACTGTGGCCGTTTGATCCTCTTCACAAATGAGGAGTTACCGAACGACCCCCAAACTGGAATGAACCAGAAAAAGCTTATTGCCGTCATAACCTGCCATAACCTGTTATGGGATGTACTCAGGTCACGTATTTATAAATGGTAATAGAAATAGAAATAGAAATAATCTTTATTCAAATAAACTCATTACAAGCACTTTTGAATAGTCATATTTTGATTCTACCACTCATTCGGAATGCAGATTCATCACAAGAAGAATGAGCAAGAAACTTGTGTGTTGCTCTTTTTAATAGATGTTTTTTTTTATATAAATAATTACAGTATAACAAGTAAGAGGCATGCGATAATCAACATAGAAGTCGCTACGCACTCATTATTAATGTAATCAGATAATATTGTCAGTGCTATATATTTAAAGTTTTTCTATAAAAACATTATTATCATTAACGAATTCTTCAATTTTATAGTAAGCTTTTTTGGAAAGGAACTGTTTTATTTGACATTTAAATCTTTATAATTATATATGTTATGTATAATTTAGAATGGAAATAGGGAGTGAGCTCTTTTATTTCTCTGTTGTTATTGATATACTAGCGAGCTGCCCCGGTTTGTACATATCAGAGATGGTGTGGATATGAAATTTCGGTTACGGATAGGTTTCGGATGTAGGAATGATTACGGATACGGTTACGGATGCGGATATGCAATTATTTCGGATTATCCGTTAGTTTCGGATAATTTCGGTTACGGAGATTATTTTTTTAAAGAATTTCAAAAGTAAAATACAAATAGCTAATAAAACGGTTACATAATGTGTCTCAATTACTCTCTGCCCCTATCCGATATTATCCGAAACTTTTATTTTATATTCGGTTTTGGTAACGAATATTTTATTTATATCGGATATCCGATAGTTTCGGTTACGGTTACGGATATTTTATTTATATCGGATATCCGATAGTTTCGGTTACGGTTACGGATATTTTATTTATATCGGATATCCGATAGTTTCGGTTACGATTACAGACCTCCCTAACATCCCTGGTTCATATGTAAAGCTCTAGTTATCTATATACATACCTATTATAAAACAAAGTCCCAACTGCGTCTGTTTGGCACGTAAACGATAATCTCAAAAACTAGATGAATTTTCATGTCTTAGGAGTTCCATATATTTCGGCGGTATTTCAACCGCCATGATCACGGGTAAACTGAAGAGCAGCGGGTAGATGGTAAAAAATGGCGGGAAAATATATCTAAATTGTAATGATTCTATTTCTAAATTGTATTGATTATACCCTTATATGTCTGTAATTTACTTTTATCATAACAAATTATATATACAAGAAAATTAATATATTCAGATTTGTTGTCTATATAGAAAGTATTTCTATATAGACAACAAACCTGAATATATTAATATACTTAATAGATAGAAATAAAGAAAGAAAATTGTTTATTTGGTACACTGAAAATAATTTTTAAAATTTAATTTACATTTTTATATTAATAATTACAGTACATACTGTGACGGCAGCAAGAACATAACAACTATTTTATTGAAAATAAAATAATAGTGTATATTTCCCAAAAGGGCTCACAGCGAAGAGTAACAACAATCAAAAGTGACATATAAAAAACATGATATCAAAAATACGAAATTTTTATAAAAAGAGTGGTAGATAAACTGCAAGCAACAGATACCATGACGATCAACGACGATGATGCTGCTAACATCACTGTCACTACTGGCTATCATTTTGCATGAAATAGCTCGTCAGCATATCAACTCGCTTCCTCATTGACAAGTCGCTATTGTATAGCGAAAATGAAATTGGAGATTAATTAACTTGTATTATGTACACCAAGGTAGGGATGATCGAGATAAAAAAAACATCGATATTGTTGTAGAAATATGTTGTAAAACAATTTATAATGTGATAAATACTTTAATGGTAATTGTAGAGACAGTGAAGTGACATATACGAAGGCGATCCAGAATAAATGATAATCGGTTACTTCCAGTGTACATAAAAATAAAAAAAAACAATTTTTGGCTTGCTTATAACCCACTAGGTTAGCATAAAAAAATCCTAAGGCCTATTTATGCCACGATTTCCAGGAGGTACATTCATTTTAATACAAACCCTCGCAGGGGTAACAACAAAATGGAGAAAAACTAATTTCGAGCTGTCATCAATTACTAGTCTCTGTTTGAAAAAATATCTACCAAATACACGTCGACTTGGTGGAAGCACTGGGGGACTCTGCTCCTCCATATTTCACAGTTGCACGCTGTGCCAAGCAGTTTAAGCTGGGCAGAATATCCACGGAAGATGAACATCGCGAAGGACGCCCAACCACGTCTCTCACTGAAGAAAACGTGAAAAAAGTCGAATAAGTCGTGTTGGCAGATCAAAGAATGACCATCAGGTCCACAGGGATTTCTTACAGCTGTGTTCAAAGAATCCTCACTAACAAATTGCATATGAAAAAGTCTCTGCGCAGTTTGTGTCGAGAATGTGAACCGACGAGTAAAAGAAAAAATGAGTGTACATTTCGAGAGTAATATAATAATAATAATGTCAGGACAGTTTACACAGCGCCATCTAGACCCAAGTTAACTAGCTACAGCTTGTGTTACGGGTACTTACGGGTAGAATTTTCATTTCGAGTTATGCGCGTCATATTTTCTATCACACTCAGTGCCCAGCTTGCCTAGGATTGGCATTTTTATTTATTTATTACAGATTTATTTCAAACATTTATTTATTACTGCTGTGTATACTATATATAACTTACAAAGACAGCGACTGAGTTACAAAAGATATTAAAATATCGATATTTTCCTGCTAAATAGAGTTCAATCAATATCGATAAAAATCGATCATCCCTACGCGATGCTGTCGGCTTTGTCCCACGAGATGAACAGAATCCTGATTATAAACGAGTGCAAATTGCACCAAAAAAACCAATTAACTCTCGACGGAACGAGGGACGTTGTAAGTTTAACGCGTTTGTATGTACGCCTGTCTGTGACATCATAATACCTAAACTGATGGACCGAGAATAGGGAAACGATTGTAATATTAATGGGTCCCAATACTAGTATTGTAATCGGGTATTAAAACGTTAAACTACTGACACCGTCAAAAAATTCAAACTATCAATTCATTTTCTATTTAACGAAGGAACTTCACCAACATTTAATTAATAATCTTTATCTATACATATAAATAAAATTGGAGAGTACGTTTGTAATATTCAAATAACCGTTTTTTACTACAAGCACATGAATATAAATACGGTATATACACCAAAATAACATTTTTTACAATTTTTGTCTGTCTGTCTGTTTGTTCCGGCTAATCTCTGAAATGACTGGACGAACTGAATAACTTTGACGAGACTTTTTTTGGCACATAGCTGATGTAATAAGGAGTAACTTAGGCTACTTTTAAATTAGAAAAATAAAGTTACATTCCACGCGGACAAAGTTGCGTATATATCTAGTTTATTATAAAATTATTTGTACTTGTCCCGTACATTTGGTTGTATAAAATACGCTACAATACTCCCCTCGTTTCCCCTACCCTCAAACTGTCAAACTCGTGAAACAATATTAACGAACACAATAAACAAACACTTATTTATACTTCCAACATATAAACAAATTTATGTTAATTAATACTTTGGAAGAACTCTGCCGATATCAATATTACATTTCACTTCGTGTAACGCGAAGGAATTGCCCGAGGCCCGACTCGATTTGGATTGTGTTTCTCAAATAATTAGTTATTGTTATTTCAACTATTTATTTATTTATTTACGTCACACTAAGTGAGATTTACAGTTTCCCAATATACTTAAGAAGATTGTATACATATACACACACTTATAAAACACTAGTTACTAATACATACACTAATTACACAAGAAGAAAAAAATAGATAGAGTTATTCTAGACGAAGGTTTATATGTATAGTATTATACATATAAATCCTCGGCTTACATATACATGTATACCCGAGTGAAGCGAGTAGCTAACTAGCTACTATTATAAATAACGTTTGTATATATACGTAACTTGTATATTTACAAAAGTTATTTGTTATTGTAACAGTTGTCTAGTACCCCTAACCATCTAGCGCCATCTAGTTCGAGGTAACAGGTTAACTTAACCTGTCACCTCGTTGACCTATTGACCTCGTCAGATTAACTTGGGACTAGATAGCGCTGTGTGAATAATCCTTATCTCAATATATATCACTCAAAGGTGACTGACATAGTGATCTATCAACGCACAGCCCAAACTACTGAACGGATCGGGCTGAAATTTGGCATGCAGGTAGATGTTATGACGTAGGCATCCGCTAAGACAGTATTTTGATTAATTCTACCCCCAAAGGGATAAAATAGGGGATGAAAGTATGTATGAAACTTTGTCAATTTTAAACCGATCGGGCTGAGACTTTGCATGCATAAAGCTACTATGACGTAGGCATCTCCAAAGAAAGGATTTTGATAAATTCCACCCCTAATAATAACTAAGGGATAAATTAACGCGAGCGAAGTCGCGGGCAAAAGCTATTTACTATTATAAATTTAATGAATTAATTCAATAGTGTTGTAAATACAATAAGCACTAGATGAAGGTTTTTCAATCACTCTGTTATTAACTCTAAATTACAGGTAGGGTTGTCACTCGTTATCGAAACACAAACGAAGCACTATAGGGCGCGGTGCTATCTTATCTAACCTTGGCTTGTTTCGAAACCGCGCCAATAAAGTACCGTTTTCATTGATATAATAAATTTTATTAACCCCATTTTGTCTGTATGTATATCGAGGTGGAGTTTCAGTTATAGTCTTATTTTGTGGTCGTTGCTACTTTTTTTAACATTGAATAACAAGAATTTTATATTCTTTCAATTTATGAACAACTCGAAAATCTATCACTTTTCGAATTTACGTGTACGTGAGGAGTTTACTAGAATATCTTCAAAATACAAGGCTCAGCTGAGTGTCCACCCTAATGAGCTAGCTAGGCTACTTACTGACAAGCCCCAAAACACCTGAAAAGAATTCATACACTGGAGTTGAATAAACTACACTCCAGTTCGTACGAATTTACCCACGGTACGAGAGGAGCTCTTGCTAGCACAAGCTCAAAATGCAAGGCTCAGCTGAGTGTCCACCCTAATGTGGAGCTCTTACTAGCACAAGCTCAAAATACAAGGCTCAGCTGAGTGTCCACCCTAATGAGGAGCTCTTGCTAGCACAAGCTCAAAATACAAGGCTCAGCTGAGTGTCCACCCTAATGAGGAGCTCTTGCTAGCACAAGCACAAAATACAAGGCTCAGCTGAGTGTCCACCCTAATGTGGAGCTCTTGCTAGCACAAGCTCAAAATACAAGGCTCAGCTGAGTGTCCACCCTAATGAGGAGCTCTTGCTAGCACAAGCTCAAAATACAAGGCTCAGCTGAGTGTCCACCCTAATGAGGAGCTCTTGCTAGCACAAGCACAAAATACAAGGCTCAGCTGAGTGTCCACCCTAATGTGGAGCTCTTGCTAGCACAAGCTCAAAATACAAGGCTCAGCTGAGTGTCCACCCTAATGAGGAGCTCTTGCTAGCACAAGCACAAAATACAAGGCTCAGCTGAGTGTCCATGTAATGAGGAGCTCTTGCTAGCACAAGCACAAAATACAGTTCTCAGCTGAATGTCCACCTAATGAGGAGCTCTTGCTAGCACAAGCACAAAATACAAGGCTCAGCTGAGTGTCCACCCTAATGAGGAGCTCTTGCTAGCACAAGCACAAAATACAAGGCTCAGCTGAGTGTCCACCCTAATGAGGAGCTCTTGCTAGCACAAGCACAAAATACAAGGCTCAGCTGAGTGTCCACCCTAATGAGGAGCTCTTGCTAGCACAAGCACAAAATACAAGGCTCAGCTGAGTGTCCACCCTAATGAGGAGCTCTTGCTAGCACAAGCTCCAAATACAAGGCTCAGCTGAGTGTCCATCCTAATGAGCTAGCTCAGAGGGTACTCACTGACAACTCCCAAAAACGCCTGAAAGGGCATATACTGGGTTGGATAAACAGCACTCCTCAACTCCTTACTCCGCCTCATTACTCAATAATGAAGAAATCTGTAGACTCGCATTGTCATTTCCCAATCAATCAGATTATTATAAACACACTGATTTCGGATATATAAGCAAATGTTTGTGAGTATGAAATAGAGAGATAGAGAGATGAATGGATTGATGTTTGTTACTCTTTCGCGCAATAACTACTAAACGGATTTTGATGAAACTTTACAGTAATATAGATTGTACAACATATAGGCTATAAATATCACGCGAGTGAAACCGCGGGCGCGGGTTAAATGTATACAAATGAGTAAAACTGAAGTGGATTTTCACTAAACTTAATTTTAAAAAATCGTTCTTTCTAGTCTTTGAAACTGCTGGGCTGATTTTGACGGGACTTTCACTCACTTACATAATAAAATTAAATTAAATTAAATTTCCTAAATAAAGTGAATTTTAAACTTAGACAAATTAGTCCTTATAACATTATCTATCGATGTTCTAAGGGATAATTTGGCTAGTTAAATTCCACACGTATGATGTCGCAGGTAACAGCTAGTATATAATGAAAAACTTTAACTCTATTCTGCATGAAGTATAACATAGGGGCGAATTAACTAACTTTCTCAAGGCCAAGACTGCTACTCTTCAGTCGTTTGATAGTTTATAGCTTTTGCTACATATTTAGAATATAATCTAACTTTATTAGGTATCTTAAATTAATTACTGTTTTGTGACAACCCTAGCCATAATCAAGGAACAACGCACCTAAACCCGAATACACAATGAAGTAGCAAATAACGCCTGCTCGCTAAGTACTGTATTATGTTCGAGTCTTAAAGGGTTACTCGCAATAACGGGGCAAGTTTAAGCTGCTGGTCGGAGATGTGATTCATTATGGACCGACACATTGAGTGCTCAAATGATTAGGGCTGTCAAAATTAATTAATTTTATGTAATTGAAAAGGCAAAAAATTTACGGCTGACCTGGTTGGTATGTAGCATCCGTGGCTTGTATTTAAAATAGGATTAAGGGTAAGTACCCCCTCTGATCGCTTAGAGCCAGCGGATACTCCGTTGTCCATGTACAACATAAGATCACGGTCATCTCGCCATCCCCTTCCGATCGATCCCCCGTCCAATTCAAACGGGGATTGAAATTACAACGGCCTGAGCCGAGGTTCCTACCCTAGCGGTGCACATTGAAATCATATCCGTCAGGAGATGGCGTTCAGCCGAACCAAAAACTCTTTCGGATGTTTGTAGTGCAGATGGCGCTCGCCCCCTATCGTTCAGTGAAGCTATAATCAAACAGGAGTTGGCCCTCAGTGGCTTCATTAGTCCCTTCGTGTGTTTTTAGTACCATCTGCAGTCACCCCCTATCGTTCAGTGGAGCTATAAAGACCAGCTGCGGCTATATATTAAAATAGTTCGAAAGCAAAAACACCATCATGTGACGCCTACTATGTGGTAATTTGGTCTAGTAAGTACCTACATACAATATTTAATTTTGTACGCTTGTTTGTTTAATTTGTACGCTTGATATAAGCAGATTTTGCAAGGGCCATGTTTTTGTATAACATCATATAGGTATGTACCCAAAATCTATTGCAAATATTTTTTTTCCAAAAATTCTCATCTCCCCTCTAAGGAGAGGAGATGGCAACATACCCCCGGCAGAAGCACAGTCGGCCGGGGTTCAGGGCCCCAGGGAGAGAAACCGGCGTACAATGCGGGCAGAATCTAACAGCATCGCTTTCTGCATCTTTCCCGGAAGTGAGCCGCCCCGGAATCCCAACCGTCTGAGATGTTGTTCCAGACTGGTTGGGATAAGACCGTTCACCGACATAACGATTGGAATGATTTCGGTGGACATCACCCCCCACATTTCGGTCACCTCGTGAGCCAGGTCGAGATATTTTCTCTTTTTCTCTATTATTATTATTATCATTCATATATATATATATATTTATTATATCTCCCTTTTACGGGGGTAATTATTAAGTAAGTGCAGTGTGTGTGTGTGTGTGTGAGCGCGTGTGTGTATGTGTGAGTGTGTGTGTACTTATTGTGTGCCTGGTGTGACTGGTGTTATATCATTTTCATTATTATTATTATTTTTTATATATATATATTATATATCTCCCATAGATGGGGCAATAGACTGATCATTGCGGGTAAAAATTATTATTATTATTATTATTATTATTAGCATCCTGTAAGGAGCTGAAATAAGCCCCTATTCATCCCATATCCGTGTGGTGACGCCGTAAGAATAGCACCACCCCATCATAATAGACTGCGATCACTGTCCGTGAAACACACTGGTGATGAATGCCCCATGTTTATCAGAAAAAAATTTCATTATGAAAATTTACTAGATATAGAAATAAAATTAGAAAAAATCCCAACACTATTGACAGATAAATATTTTTATAGTATGCAACAAGAGTCTTGAAAACCATAAGTAATAAGAATACGTAAGTGTAAATATTTATGTATAACTAGCTGTACACGGAACTTCGTCTGCGTGGCATTTAACTTTATTTTTCTAAAATAAATATAGCCTAATTTACTCCTTATTAAATCAGCTACCTTCCAAAAAAAGTCCCGTCAAAATCAGTCCCGTTATTTCAGAGATTAGCCGGAGCAAACAGACAGACAGACAGACCTACAAAAATTGTAAAAAATGTTATTTAATCTCATCAATCTAATCAGTCATAAATTACCTCTTGTTCAGCTGAAGCCGTAGAGATTCCTTCTTGCAGCGTAGTACATAGAAGTTCGTGTTCTGCAAATAAATAAATACTCACATTATAGGTATTATATATAAATAAAAATGGCAGAAGTATTGGAAGAAATTGTCATTTAGCGATAAGACCGCCCAATGAATCTATATATTATTGTAAATGTGTTTTATTATTTATATTTCTATACATATTATTTTATATAATTGTACTTTTTCGGTGAAAGAAACAATAAATAATTTTTCATTAATTCACTCAAATATTACATGAAAATCGAAACGAAAATCAGATAAATATTAATCATTTATATTTAAAACAGAAATGTTGTGAATATTGTTTTTTTTTTGTAACTGGATGGTAAATAAAGAGAAAACCTTGTTTTCAGCAATAAGGCCGCTTTATTGTAATTATACATGTCATACATGTCATATTATTGTAATTGTACATGTCATGTCATGTCATGTCATCACCTTCTGGTAAGTAGAACCGCAACCGTCACAAAAATACGATGGAATTGAGTACCATCTCCACGATGGTGAGCATGTTGGTGGCTATCCCACCATATGGGAACTATCCCACCAATATGAAGACAGATCTACTGGCCGAAGAGTGTGGTGTATCGGCGCTACCGGCAGATTGCCGTCATCAGTGCCATGACCACACAGACAATTTATATTTTCTATTAATTTTACTATCATTCATAATAATATGTATGTTAGTCTGTAAGGTATTTATAATATGGGCCATTAGTAACAAGAATTTAATAAATAAATAAATATTATTATTTTCATTGTAGTCTCAAATCTCAGCTTTTGCTGGTTTATTTACGCTTTTATGACGTACCTATACCACAGTTACGGGCCGAAACCAAGTAAGTGCAATATGAGTGTATGTGTGTGAGTTTTTTTATTGTATATTATTACTAGATGTCCCAACAAACGTTGTTTTGCCTTAAAATAAAAAAAAGAATTAGGGGTGGACTACCCCTAACATTTAGGGGGATGAAATATAGATGTTGACCGATTCTCAGACTTACTCAAACGCTCACAAAATTTCATGAGAATCGGTTAAGCCGTTTCGGAGGAGTATGGGAACGAAAACTGTGACACGAGAATTTTATATATAAGATTATTGTATAAATATATGTTTTAGATATCTCCCTTTTGACGGGGGTAAGACTTTCAAACACGCGGGCCTTAGCCAAGCGTGGATGAGTTATATGATGATGGAGACGGAAATTTTCTTATTATACGGCATGTGTTGAGATTAATAATCTTATTATTATTATTATACAACGTTGTGCCAACCCTAAATTTATAGAAGCACTCGTCAGGTTATTGTTTCACTGTCATTCTTACTTGTTTGATGCTGTTTATGCAAAATAATGAATTCATCAGCTCTCAGCTCTTGAATATACATTTTCAAAATATTATATTTAATTCTCCATAGTGCTTGGTTTCCACTGAAATCTATACATATAAATATAATTGGAGTATCTGTTTGTAATATTGAAATAACCGTTTTTTACTACATGCATATGAGTATAAATACGGTACATACACCAAAATAACATTTTTTACCATTTTTGTCTGTCTGTCTGTTTGTACCGGCTAATCTCTGAAATGGCTGGACCGATTTTGATGGAACTTTTTTTGGCAGGTAGCTGATGCAATAAGAAATAATTTAGGGTAAGTTTATTTTAGAAAAATTCTTTTATTAATAATTACAATCAGGCAGGCCATCAGATTGTTTGACATTTGTGTTAAATAAAAAAAAATACTATAACAGAAATGGCCAACAGACGCACCTCTTGGAAGCTTAGAAAAGAAACTCAGCTCGTGTTATTTTCAAATAAATATTGTACATGTCTACAATACTACAGATTGATTTTTAAATTCAAATTTGGGAGAATAGTGACCTCCAGCAGACGCTATTGCAAAAGCAAATAGTCTAATCAGTGTTCGTAACTCGAACAGACCAGTCCCCACAAGCAGCCGTTCACGAGTATGACGGATGAGCCAGCCATCATTGCACTCAACCATATTAAGTAATAGTACCGCTTTGGTTATACAATACAGCCTTTATGTTGAAGGAATGGCCTCATTAATTCGTGGCCACCTATTTTCGAAGAGCGGTTAAAATGCTCGACTTTAGGGATGTAAATCTTAGTGAAAATATTTTTCCTCCTATAAAACGGTTCCTGTAAAAACTTTTGCGGTGCGCTATACTCGTTTACTTTATAGCTCGCTGCGGTAATGTACAGTCATCAACCAATGTTAACATTGGTCGTTATTCTAAAATATTATGTTCTCTTTATATGAGGATGCTTAAAAGGGTTCTCTGTGAAGTTATTTTAAGCTATTGGTATTGGTTTTGGGGATGAATAATGTCTGATACAGCAGTGCGTGTAGGATGTATGGTCGTCGAGAGAGATTTTTATTTAAATAAATAAATTCATACTGATATTGTATTGCATATTTTTAGTGATCATAAAGATCCTCTGCGTTGGTATATTTCAATAAATAATACACGTCACAATATACACATATAAATATCCAATAATACTTTATTTTATTATTTTGGGGAATTCCATTAGAAATATATATTTTAATAGATACATGAAGCTTCTATTCTATTCACACTTATAGTTTATATAAATAACGAATGCAGATAGCTAATATTTTTTTTTATATTATGCATAAAAACACACCAAAACATTAAAAAAAAACATTACACACACTGCTATGTATTTGATATTCACACACACATACACACGCACACATAAAATTATCGTGTCACAATGTTAATTACCGATTCTTATTCGCCCAATCTGTTTCATCATCGCAGCCCGGAAGACGTCCACTGCTGGACATAGGCCTCCCCCAAAGATCTCCACGACGATCGGTCCTGCGCATCGCGACGAATCTGTTTCGGAGGAGCCGAAATAGCTTGGCCGAAGAAGAATCGGCTACTTTCTATTTTTCATACCCTTAAGTGATAAGGGTTGTCCGCCCCAACATTTTTTTCTGTTTTTTTATAACTTTAGAATAGAATAGAAAATCATTTATTCAAATAAACTTACTTTGAAGCACTTTGGAATAGTCATTACATTTTTTAATCTACCGCTCGTTCGGAAAGCTGTCTCATCACAAGAAGAACGAGCAAGAAACTTGCGTGTTGCTGTTTTAAATAATTTTATTATTACTTTACATTTTTAAGTTTAAGTGTGTGAATACAAACCACCACTTTCATAATGTAGTATTAATAAATTACATACAACCCTAAACTTTCACCCTTCTATCCTAAACTACAAACCCCTAATTTTTTCCCTTGGGGATAGACTTAATCAAAATCCTTTCTTAGCAGATGCCTACGTTATAACATCTACCTGCATGCCAAATTTCAGCTTGAACCGTCCAGTGGTTTGGGCTGTGCGTTGATAGATCACTATGTCAGTCAGTTACCTTTGAGTTATATATATTTAGACTAGCAGTCCTGGCCCCGCGTTCCTCTGGCTAATAATAGACAAATAATTTGCAATAAAATAATATTGCGACAATAATTTGAGATGTAAACTATCCTATATTTCAAGTTGGATCAAATTGCACACAATGCGTAAATCAAATTCGCAATCGGTTCAGTAGTTTCAAATGCAAATTCAAAATATCTTTATTCATGTAGGTCTATTACAGACTCTTATGATATGTCAAATCTACCGTCAGTTCGGAATGATAGAGAGATGAGAAGAACTGACAAGAAACTCAGCTCGTATTTTTTTCAAATAATATTGGAACATGTTTATGATAAATACAGTTATTAAAATTCAAATTTGGGAGAATAGAGTGACCACCAGCATATGCTATCGCAAAGACCAAAAAATTTAATCAGTGTTCACAACCTGAACAGACCAGTCCCCACAAGTAGCACCCGTTCACGAGTATGACGTATGAGCCAGCCATCATTGTGCTCAACCATATTTGAGGGAGCACATCGACCCGGCCCACCACGCCGCCACAAGGTTGAACTTTATAGCGAGCATGACTAAGAAGTTAAGTTAAGTTTAAGAGTCCATTGCGGACAAACAACGTGACACGTAATTTTTTATAAATAAAGATGTATGTATATTAAAGACTAAAGTTTAAAAATAACTAATACAGAGAACTTTGAGAACACTGTATGACACATTGCAGTAGTAACTGAGTTCGTCACATTACTGCAGTTAGTTTCCGAATGTGTTAAATCTCGTGGAATGAAAGTTTGGCGGGAACTGCGACGTGATATAACTATGTTCGCACCTCGTTTGTTATTTTTACATTTTAATGGGACACACGGACATATTGTTTGACGATTCATATTAATATTATAAATTATTATAAATATTACAGTATGACTATTTGTTGCTTTTTCTGACAAAACGCAACAAAGAAGAAATCTTACTAATATTACTATATAAACGCTATATAAGATGTGCGATTGCAGATAACGAATAACTTATTTATTTACTAGCCGATCCGCGAAACTTCGTCTGTATCACACTTACTTGACCAATTTTCATGATATCATTTTAAATTGTAATTGCAAGTTTTCTCTATTATTATTATTTACATAACCTAATTGTACAACTAAGAACCTAAAATTGAAAAGCTTAAAAAAATATAATATGATGACTAAAATATATTATTAAAAGGGGTCCCTTTAGGCAACGTCCCGAAGATACTGGCGTTCCCTCTTTGTATAGCTAGACTAATTCTTTGTCCGAGGTAGATGCCAGCTCTTCGGTCTTCTGTGATGTCGACTAACCTTTTCGTTATTTCTTTGAAAAGTCTTATAGCGCTTGGACCCCACGGACTAAGGATCTCGACACCGAATGGGACAAATTCATATTCGGAGCCTAGACAACATTTTAAATTATAACCTATATGCTACTTTGAAGTATGTGCTATATTAGTGTAAAGTTTCATAAAAATCCGTTCAGTACTTTTTATATGAAACTCACATCACATCCATCCATACTCACAAACTAGCTGTATGTATGGATATTTGTTACTGTTTTACCCAAAAATTACTTACCGTTTTTTGATAAAACTTTATACTAACACAGCTTTATAGAATATTACTGAGGTCATAAATTTCATGCGAGTGAAACAGCTAGTAATGTATATATCTTATCGCATCAATGAACATTGTATATTTTCTCTCAAAACTAAAATAACAGCAGACAAAGTCGCAGTTAATAGACAGCAGTTAGTAGTTAGTTATTTTTATGTTAACAGTTAGTTATTTTTCAATCTACTAAATAATCAAGATTAATTGTTTAATGGTATAATAATCAGACTATAAACTCTAAACGTAATGAGTATTAAATTAAGAGGATAAAGATTTTTGGTATCAGATATATTCCAATATAGCTGACACCAGTGATGACGGACGACCTCGGTGGTCTAGCGGTGTAGCACACCTGTGAAGGATGGAGATGATGATGATGATGAAAATGACGAGCAAAAAGTAAAACGGCACCGTTGTAGTTGTAGAATATTTTTTGTATATTAAAATTGACTTATGTCATATAAAAACAATATAATATTATAAAAAAACATAGATAATAAAAAAGGTATAAAAATAGTTTTCAACAACACCGCTTTATGACCGATGGTCGCGGGTTCGATTCCTCGCACGGCACAAACATTTGTATTCATGAGTATGATTTTTTGTATCGGTCTGGGTATTTTCTATGTATAATATGTATGTATTTACAAAAAAAATATCTATGTATTTGTATCAGTTATCTAGTACCCATAACACAAGCTTTAGCTAGCTTAACTTGGGTCTGACGCTGTGTGAATTGTCCTGAGATTATTACCAGTCACACTCGTGAACGGGTGTTGTTCATGGGGACTAGTCTGTTAGGGTTACGAATACTGATTAGACTGTTTGCTTCTGCAATAGTATAGGCTGGTGATCACTCTATTCTCCTAAATTTAATATTTAAAAATAAATAATTATTATTGTAAATATGTACAACATTTATTAGAAATGTATACGAGTTTAATTTCTTGTTAGTTCTTCTCATCTCGAAATCATTCCGAACTGATGGTAGATTTGACATATCAGAAGAGGCTGTAATAGATATACATCAATATATTTTGAATTTGAATTTGCTAACACCAAAAATCTTTATTGTATCAATTCATGATACATCTATAAATAGCTGACTGACATATTGCTGAAAGAATATCGAATATAAACCAAACTAATTAGAGACACGGCAGTTTCGCCCAATGCCGTTTTCGCTTCAAATATTCTCAGTGAAATGTGGACATGACAGGTGTTGCGTTTACCACAACGTCAGTTGTTGAGAATTTCTCTGTGTACCGTACATAGATCTGGATTCGTAGATATCGATTACCGACATTAAAATAGAACTAAAGGCAAAATCTAGACTAAAGTTATACTAATAGAATTGCACTTATATAGACTTTGTGAATTTTTAAGTCAAATTTATACCACTTATTACAGTATTCCAAATTTAAATACACGAATTAAATTTAATTAATATTTGAAATAGGACACTTTCAATGCTAGTTATTTGCAATTAGTATCTAAATTTGAAATTTTGTAATAGGAATCTCTCAGGATCAGTTATTTATAATTAGAATCGACATTTCGAATTTTGAAATAGGAATTTGCAATATCAGATATTTACATATTGTACATAACTGATATTGGAAGTTTCCCATTTCGAAGTCTATAGCGATTTCCTTCGTTCCTTTTTCAAAATTATAATAAGTTTTTGAAAAAGAAAACTCGCATTACTGGCTGTTTCCAATTAGTGTCGAAAATACAAATTTTGAAAAAGGAAACTCTCAATAACTCCATTTTGGAAATAGTATCTAAACTTCAAACTATGAAAAAGGAATCTCTCAATATTGAGTAATTATATTTTAAAGAAAGAGATGAACTTAGAACTATATGCAGGTATTCACCGTGCGGTGTGCGGAGCTTCCCTCTCTGCTACTCTCCCTGTGGACTCTGCAGGTCCATCATATGGAGGTTAACTCCGAGCAGTTCCCAGGACTTCTGACCTAGATGTAGGTTTCTTGTTATCATACTATTATTATAAATGCCATCGTTTGTGAGTATGTATGTATAGATGGATTTGTTACTCTTTTATGTAAAAAGTACTATTTTTTTATTATGTCCTATATATATATATATGTCATAATATAATGAAACGAAAGTTCTCTTGGCCGTGTGTAGCACGCTAATGGCGGTATGGTACTGGCGTTCATATTTCAGAGAAACGTATGCTCGCGTAGGCAAAGTTATGCACGTAGAATGCAGGTCACACGACTCGTTCACAGAGAATGAATGTGCCATGCAAATCTAACTGCCTACCAAGTTATTGTATTCTGCATTATTTTTGCCTGTATCTCACTTATTTTTCTTGTCGGGAAGCCCGTTTGAATATCGCAGTGATTTCGTAGTAAGAAGGATTGACATCTTAGCTTTCAGATATGGCAAATGTGCTATGCAAGTCTGTATTCAATAACTGCCTACCAAGTTATTGTATTCTGGATTATTTTTGCCCCTGTTTTACTTATTTCTGTTGTAAAGAAACCCGTTTCGATATCATTAATTTCATTTATTCCATTTCGACAATTGAATGAAATGCATTCAATTAATTTTATTACATTCATTTCGTTCATTTCGTTCAAATCGTTGTTTTCGTTCTTTTTGTAGCAATCGTTCATTTCGTTCATTTCGTCATTCATATCATTCGTTTCATTCATGTCCTACACTTCACTCGCTTCACTCTCGTCACTCACTTCACTCGCTTCACTCGCTTCACTCGCTTCACTCGCTTCACTCGCTTCACTCGCTTCACTCGCTTCACTCGCTTCAGTCACTTCACTCACTTCACTCACTTTCAAAATTCAAAAATCATTTATTCATGTAGGACATTTTAGCCGCTTATGAACGTCAAATTTTTACATTCTTATTTTATTTCTTTTTCCTTACCGTCTACTTCACTCACTCACTTCATTCATTTCGATCATTTCGTTCATTTTGTTCATTTCGTTCATTTCTTTCATTTCGTTCATTTCTTACATTTCGTTTATTTCTTTCATTTCGTTCATTTCGTTCTATTCGTTAATTTCGTTCATTTTATTCGTTTCTTTTCATTCGCTTAATTTAATTTCTATCGTGACATTTTATTCACTCACTTCACTCGCTTCATTCGCTTCATTCATTTCATTCGGTTCATTTTATTCGCTTAATTTAATTTCATTCGTGACATTTTATTCGTTTCATTTCATTCGCTTTATTTCATTCATTCGTATCATTTCAATGTTTCATTTAATTCGTTTCATTTCCTTCATTTCATTTCAGTCGTTTCATTTCATCCGATTCGTTTCGTTTCATTCGTTTCATTTCATTCATTTCATTTCTCAGATATGGCAACTGTGCTATACAGGTCTGTATTCAGTAACTGCCTACCAAGTTATTGTATTTTGGATTATTTTTGACTTTAACTCACTTATTTCTGTTATCAAGAAGCCCGTTTCAATATCGCAATAAGTTTCGTAGTGTAGAGGAATGAAAGTTTTTATTATAAAATTACATTATAATATGCAATTTTTTTTATGGCTGATAATGGAATAGTGCACCCGCCTGCTCTATCGGTTTACGCTGGCGGGGCACCAGTGAAGATAAGGTGAGCTTGAGGTCAGGTCAGTTAGCACATTGGGACATGTTCACCAGGAATGTTTCACGATGGCCCTAGGGGTAACCGCGACAGCCTGATAGGACATTGCTAGCAATGAGGTCATCAGTCCACATTACTAACAATCCCGTTTCCTCCCTTACAGGGGTTGGATTTTGCCAAGGTCAGTTAACCCTGACCTGACGTCTTTCACTGGTGCCACGCGTAGACCGTTGGGGCAGATTTGAGACACACCGCGATTTGAGGACACTTTCACTCGCAGAAATCAAATTTTAGATTAGGAAATCTATTTATATTAATAAGAAAAATGTTAAATTCTACACGGACCGAGCTACTAGTTAGATATAAGATAGTTAATCACGTCTTAACACAAATAATTGTATGATAACTAAAAATATTATCTCTCTCGACGTTGCGACAAGGTTGCACTAGCCGTGGTCACTAGCAGAACGTAATGTTAACAAAAAAATAATGCAGTACATTTACCAAAGCCAAATGTATACATAGCTGAGTTAAAATTTGATTTTTAGTGCCCCGCGTAGCCCGTTGGGGCAGGCTGGATTATCTATTATCATATATACATCCTACGTTGTCATGCCTCCGTGTCTTCACTACCATATCTCACCTACAACAAAACAGTTTACAAAACAAGGTCTGGCTGCTGAAGTAGGTAACAGTGCCCACGCAGATGACTTTAGTCAAAGTGTTACTCTATAATTAACATGAACTCGAGTTTGTAAACTTTGCGGAATTACTCTCGATGAGCAGTTTGGTGACAGATTAGAATCTGTAATCCTGTAAACCTCGCGTATAAATTGCTGAACCGCACATCGTATGGAGTGCAAATATTCTAGAACTTTCCTATTGACGTGGGTTCATCGAGAAACTTTTAAATTACTTATAAAAGAAATATTGTTTTAGAGCATATTTGTTGTTCTAATTATGTAAAAACCTTACTAGTATTTTAAAAGTTTTTAGTACCCGTCTGTACAGATAAATAGAATTGAAATGTCTGTTTGTGAATAAATATACTTACATACATACTTTTTTTAATTATTTTTGTTTGTCTGTTTGTTCTTGCTAATCTCCGACACGTCTGACCGATTTTGACGACACTTTCACTCGCAGATAGCTAATGTTATAAGGAGTAACTTAAGCTACATTTAGTTAAGAAAAATTATTTATATTAATAAAAAAAATAGCTAAATTCTAAATGGACGAAGCCGTAGATTAAAAAAAAATGACTATTCAAAAGTGCTTCAATGTAAGTTTATTTGAATAAATGATTTTCTATTCCATTCTATTCTATTCTATTCTATTCCGTGGGTAAGCTAGCTTAAAACTATTGTGTTTAGTACAAGTATATATTTTTTTTAATTATGCTTGTTTGTCTGTTTGTTCTTGCTAATCTCCGACACGTCTGATCGATTTTTAGGACACTTTCACTCGCAGAAATCAAATATTAGATTAGGAAATCTATTTATATAAATCTATTAATAAGAACAATGTTAAATTCTACACGGACCGAGCTACTAGTTATATATAAGATAGTTAATCACGTCTTAACACAAATAATTGTATGGTAAATAAAAATATTATCTCTCTCGACGTTGCGACAAGGTTGCACTAGCCGTGGTCACTAGCAGAACGTAATGTTAACAAAAAAATTATGCAGTACATTTACCAAAGCCAAATGTATACTCAGCTGAGTTAAAATTTTCTGCGTGTACAAAATATTCGAACGGTGTCAGTGTAAATTTTAATAAATGCAAAACTTGTTTTCTATATATTTACCGCGCCACTCCACTGCACGCAGGCCCCTCTTCCCCACTGGGCACGTACCCAGGGCCCCGCGATGGATTGGGGCCGCCTAGTTTAGTCTAGTCCCAACTCCATTACCAAACAATAACCGATTGCTACTCTACTTTCGCCTGAAAATCAGTCTTAACAAATGCTTACCGACTATGGTCAATTTGTTCGTTTTTGTTATTTTTTTTACAAATGTACAAGAACTTGAACAGCTCATCAGAAAACTTTTTAAAATTATTTTTGCCCGGTTTTGTTTTGAAGGTAGGGCATCCCCATATACATCTCTAAAGAGTCATGTTCAAAAATTACATTGTCTATTCTAACAAAATAGTGCTCTACTGTTCGCCACTATAATCCGCGAACGGTCCGGGAGTCGATTGAAATTAAAAATCATCCTAATTTCAACAGAGAGGAAGGCTTAAAATTATCTTCTGCGTAGAATCCAGTCATAAATAAATTCATGCAAAGTTCAGTAGTATCAACATGTCAACAAGTGTACGGATACCGTGAGTGCTGTGTGTCACGAAGTTTCGTTGAATAATCTAGTGACGGTAGTTGAAAAAACCGCTGTCACCTATCTACATTGACATTGCTGTTACTCCAGTCAGCTCGTGACCACGGCTAGTGCAACAACTAGTCGTCGAAACTTTAAGAGAAGTTTTAAGCTAGCTTACCCACGGAATAGAATAGAATAGAATAGAAAATCATTTATTCAAATAAACTTACATTGAAGCACTTTTGAATAGTCATAACATTTTTATTTCAATCTACGGCTTCGTCCATTTAGAATTTAGCTATTTTTTTTATTAATATAAATATTTTTTCTGAACTAAATGTAGCTTAAGTCACTCCTTATAACATTAGCTATCTGCGAGTGAAAGTGTCGTCAAAATCACAACAAACAGACAAATAAAAATAAAAATTATTCGTATTAAGACCCGGATAATAATATAAATAATGTAAAATAGTACATTATTACTATATTCATAGGGGCCCCATTGTCTTAACGTGCCCCGGGCCTCTAATTTGGGAAAGACGGCCCTGACTACACGTTCTGTCTTTCCCGGTAATAGAAATGGTGGAAAGTTGCCGTTCATATTTCACACAAACGCATTCCGCCATATTAAAGTTATGCACACAGAATGCGCCGAAATGATGTATGCACAAAAGATTTTCTAGCGTCCTAGCTTACGCCAACGGGAGCGCTCTCACAGATTTGCTAAAATATTAGACACAGTCTACACATTGTAATCCTTTAAGGAGATGCTTTGTCAACTGCTTGTATGCGAGGTGTTATATTGACTTAGTTCGCACATGTGGTAGTTTGTGTTGCATTTTCCATTCGTATCGTATATCGTATATTACTGATCGATTCTCAAGGGGTAATAGTTGATTGGATTTTATGTTAACAAGCTGTAGTTGCAGAGATACATATACTACCGAGGGTTCAAAGAATAAAGATTAAGAAAGTCGAGACAGGAAGAGGCGAGGATTATGAAGAAGACGTAAAATATTATAAAAAAAATATATTTACATATATCTACAGATCTATGATAAAATTGCAGATGTTAATGCTTCGTGTTCATGTTTCACACAGACACACATCTTTCATGTTTACTCTTCTCCGATCGATCCCCGTCCAATTCAAACGGATCGAAATTAGAATGGTCTGAGCTGAGGTTCTAACGCCTAGCGGTGTCCTCAGACTAAGATCATATCCGTCAGACGAGAGTTGGCCTTCAGCCGCTCCATACGTCCTTCCGCGGGTTTTGAGTGTCATCTGCAGTTGCCCCCTATCGCCCGGTGAAGCTGTAAATGCTAGCTGCGGCCAACAGTATTAGAGTAGTCCGAAAAAATATAATGATTTGTGTTGCTTTTTTCCATTCGTATCGTCTATTGTATATTACCAATCGATTTTTACTTATAGAAATCTCAAGGGCTGATAGTTGATTGACGGATCGTCTTTTCGTCAAAATTACCGCAGTGTCTCAAGGCGAGGGTTTACGACCAATGTGTGTTGCCAGTGATGACTTACGACGCAGAGACGTGGTTTCTAACTATAGGCATCATAAATAAGTCAGAGTTACTCAGACAGCTGACAGACAGACAGATGGAGAGAGCTATGCTTGGAGTTTCTCTGAATGATCGTATCAGAAATGAAGATATCTGCAGAAGAACCAGAGTGACCGACATAGCCCGAAGAATTGCGAAGCTGAAGTGGCAATGGGCAAGGCACATAACACGTAAGACAAATGGCCGTGGAGCAGTAAAGTCCTCGAGTGGCGACCGCGAACTAAAAGACACAGCATGGGAAGGCCTCAAACAAGGTGGACGATCTGGTCAAGATTGCTGGAAAGTGTTAAATGCGAGCAGCGCAGGACCAATCGAACTATATTGCGGCATTGCGCTTTCGATCGTTCCACCGGCTAACCATGTTAATTGTACCATTACTGTTGTATTTTTAATTTTAAACTTGTAGACGTCAGTTTTATTTAAATCAACAAATATTTAGTAACAAACTGCCCAGTACTTAAAATGGAATACACCATTTCGACTACAAAAAATGGCGAAAATGACATAGAACAGACTAAAATATTTTACTCAATATTTTCGCATAACTTTTCCTAATAAATAATCCCTTTGAATGTATTTTTTTCTACTGTGTTAACCTTATTAATGTATTTTTTTCTACTGCATTATTTAATTATTACTGTATTATATTAATATTTCGTTCATTCTATTTCAGGTATTCATTCATTTATTCACTCATTCATATAAGATGCAATCACAAACACAAGCCGTACGGTTAATTTAATCACGACGATTTCTCACTAATGCAATTATCAAAGTGAATATTGGAAATTCTTGCAGGTGTGTTCTAGAATTTATTCATCCTAATTGCATAGCGTAGATCCCTGGAACAGTATTGTGATGTACGGTTTAACCGTTAATCAGTCATTATTACAGTCGATATATTATTACAGGCATATGATATTGCATTTTTAACAGATTAGTCCCTAAAACAGCACCGTTCACGAGAATGACGGACATTTTTATCAAAATAAAATAACGTAATCAGTGGCCGTAACCCGAAAAGTTCAGTCCCCATAAGTAGCACCGTCCACGAGCATGACGAACATCAATAGAAAATAATGTAAGCAGTGGTCGTAACCCGAGTAGAAGTAGTTAGTTCACGAGTATGACGGATTTTCCAGCCATCATCGTACTCAACCATATTGTAGGTCATCATTTGGCGGCGACGTGATGCTGTTAATACACTTAAAAGACAATTTGTTGCTTTATTATGTTGCCAATGTGGTTGTGGTTAGACTGATTAGATATCTTTTAACTAAAATGCAATAATATATGCTGGTGGTCATTACATTCTCTTAATTGAATTAAAAAATCTATATTTCTCTAATCATTTGCAAGTTTATTTGAAATGAATAAGAGTTGAGTTTTGTCAGTTCTTCTTTACTCGGAAGCACTCTGAACTGACAGTAGATTTGACGTATCGTAAGAGTCTGTATCTGTATCTATGTGGTTGTAGCCCACTCATACATAAACGTAATATCTCCTTTGGAAAGTTTACACTCTATCCTGAGGAGACAAAAACTATCGCTTCTAAGAATATCCTTCAATTCCTATCCCTGACGGGTCTAGGTAGCGAACTTTGAATAAGGGCGAGCACAATAGATTAATGTAGGTCGCAGTGCTACAGGTCCTAACAATAGCCCAAACAACTTAATAAAAATAGAGTCTGTAATAGACCTACATGAATAAGAATATTTTGATTTTGAATGATTCATTCGATTGTTTATCATTCACTTAAGTGTAACTTAAGTGAATCTTAAGGAATTCATTATAAAATCAATGCATTCTCAGACCAGTATTTAATCAAAGTTTCTCAGTATTAGAGATGCTATTTATCGGTGTGAAGAATAGAATAGAATAGAATAGAAAATCATTTATTCAAATAAACTTAATTTAAGCACTTTTGAATAGTCATAACAATTTGTTTTTTATCTACCACTCGTTCGGAAAGCTGTCTCATCACAAGAAGAACGAGTGTGTTGCTCTTTTAAATAATCCTTGTAAGTTTACATTTACAAGTCGAAACGTGTGAATACAAACTACCAACAAGCACTAATTTTTGGGTCAAATATAAATATGCAATAAGATTAAATCAGTCGTAGTGATAAGAGCAGACCAGTTCCTACAAACAGCACTCGTTTCACGAGTATGACGGATGAGCCAGCCATCACTGCGCTCGACCATATTTTAGGGAGCCCAATGACCCGGCCCACCACGCCGCCACATGTCTGGACATTTTAGTGAGCATGACTACTCATTCCACACGACCACGTCACAGCTACAAAAATTACTATATTGATAAGACTGGATATTCTTGCAGGTGTCGTCTACAATTTATTCAAGATAATTGCACATCATAAACATATTGACCCATCTTGACATTAACAATTTATTTATTAATAAATTATTACTGATGAAATTTATGTATTGAAATTTAATGCGAGTGAAATCGCGGTAGTATTCAATACATAGTCTCAACCTTGACAAGGCAGTGTTTACACCGATAACCTCCCAGCGGTCCGTATGTATCAAAGAATGCGTGCGTGACCAGAATGATACGACTACCATTGAACCCCGGTTAACCTAATTTTGGTAAATAAGAATTTGCGACTACTGGAGTAAGTTTAGCTGAAATAATATTTCGGTTAAATCGAGCCAGAATCATATCTCTATTGGCAGTGTAACTTTTGATTGGATTTAATGGTAATTTGGAAACGTTGCAATGCAGTAGTTTGTCATGACGCATAGGTTATTACAGGTTCGTATACGCACATGCACACACACACAACATTCATATCATCATCTATATATGTATATAAAAATGAATGCTGTTCGTTAGTCTGGCTAAAACTCGAGAACGGCTGAACCGATTTGGCTAATTTTAGTCTTGAAATATACGTGGAAATGTTTAAAAGGTGATAAAATGTAAAGAAATTGCATGTGAAATAGTAAAACCAGAAAGTTTATTTTCCTATACAAACTGCTGATACCTGTCAAATCCGGTGCGTTCAGAAATTTCTTCTTTGTTCTCTTGGATACCAATCTATAACATTCTTAGTCCAATTCTCTTTCTTACTTCTTATTGCATTTCCTGTCCATTTCCATTTAAGTTTAATGGTTTTGACTGCATCAGTCAATTTGGTTTTTTCTCTTATATTAGTGAGATTGATTTTGTCTTTAAGTTGGATGTTTAATTCATAGATTATATATAAACAATTTAAGTCAGGTTTTGTGAATTTGAAGGATTTAGTTTACTAAATCCTTCAAACCAAATATAGACATAAACCACCGTCGTCTACGAGATTACGATTATAACAAGCTGATATCATATATGTTGAGCGATACATATATCGGTAAGCATATGTAGGATTACAGAGTTTGCGGTTTGAATCCTGTTACGGAACAATGTACACAAAAATGTAAATCCACATAAACAGTTCTGTAATCCGCGCGGGGATTATCATGTGATTGATGTTTATACGTTTTTTATACCCCTTTAAAAGCCCGTCAAATATGTGGCATTAGTCGACATTTATTTTTATTTTTTATTGAGTTTTTTGACCTATTGTCAGGTGCCTGGACCTGTAGCACTGCGACCTACATAGATCTTATTTAGATTGATGATTATGGCCTGTGTGTTATTCTGATGTATAAGCTATAGTACTGTAAAGTCCGTCATAATGTCATCAAAATCCGTGCAGTAGTTTTTGCGTGAAAGAGTAACAAACATTCGTCAATACTCAGAAACTTTCGAGTCGAATTTTGACCACAAGTTTAACGTATAATATTTTGACTTGTTGCTAAAAATGATAGCATACAGAAAAATTCATACGAATATTTGACAATTGGAATGTTTGAATATCAAAATACGTTTTTATTTGTAAGGGGGGTAAAAAAATTTTCGACCCAGGTTCATAAGCATAAAGTTAATAAGTAGCATAAGAAAAATTACAGATGAACTATCTGGAGGTAGGAAAGAAAACAAATATTATACGCATGAACACAAGTGTTTGCTCCATGAGAGGAGTCGAACCTAGGACCATTAGCAAGTAAGGTAAACACTATCCTAACACACACCCATATAAGTAGACTATATAAACAAGCATTGCAACTAAAATTGGCATTTAAAAAAAGAGTTGAGTTTCTTGCCAGTTCTTCTTAATTGAATCTGCATACTGAACTGGACAGCAGCGAAAAAAAATATTAATACAAAAAAAAATGATGTTGATAAACATCTAAAATGACCTACATGAATAAACAATTTTAGATTTGATTTAGAAAATCATAGAAAATAAAACTAACGAATATTAAATTTGATCCAAAACGTCTGAGCCGTTTACTTACTAGGTACACGAAATAAATATATGTACATTGTATGACAAGTATAACTTAATAAAAGCATAATACATATAGGTATATCCTCTTTATTGCATATGTAACTTAAAACAAGTACATGAATATTAAATAGAATCTGAATAAGTCTTATCTCTGACAGAGATCTCTATATATGCATATAAACAATATTGGAGTGTCTGTTTGTAATATTGAAATAACCGTTTTTTACTATATGCATATGAATATAAATACGGTAATACACCAAAATAAAATTTTTTTAAATTTTTGTCTGTCTGTCTGTTTGTTCCGGCTAATCTCTGAAATGCCAGGTAGCTGATGTAATAAGGAGTAAATTAGGCTGCTTTTATTTTAGAAAAATAATGTTAAATTCCACGCGAACGAAATTGCGTGTACAGCTAGTAATTTAATAATATCATAATTCAGCAATATGAAATGTTGGCAACATTATAATAAAATTAGAATAAAGTGGAGGTTGACGTCAAAATCTTAAGCAGCTTAAGACATTCCCTGTAACACTTGTCTGGGAACTTGTAAAAGGAAAGTTTCAATAATATATTCGGCATTCAAATTTAGACTCTAACGACAGGTGCTAACACACAGTGGTAAGTTGAACTTTCACCGTTGCTTAAGGTACCTTTTCGTACACTTTCATCTTCAACTATGAATTAAGGAGTAGTCGATGCTGTGGGTCTATTTCTGATTGTAATTGCAATATCGATTTTAATAGAATTCGGTTTTCTATTGTTTTTTTATGGATCCGGCCTGCTGTCTTGTATGGATCTGAGTGCTGGCCCGTAAAGGCGACGGATGAAAGACGACTGCATGCAACTGAAATGAGAATGTTGAGGTGGATGTGTGGTGTGACAAGAATGGATAAGATAAAGAATGAATACATTAGAGGAAGTATGAAAGTGGCACCGGTGTCACCAGAGAGGTTGAAGAGTAATCGTCTATCATGGTATGGACATGTAATGAGTAGGAACGAGGATAATATTTTAAGAAAGATGTTACAAATGAATGTGGATAGTTATAAGGGCAGAGGAAGGCCAAAAAAGAGATGGATGGACTGTGTGAAAGATGATATGGTAAGAAAGGAAGTAAATAACGCGATGACTGCGAACAGGGATGAATGGAAGCGAAAAACATATTACGCCGACCCCAAATAAATGGGATATGGATGAAGCAGATGATGATGATAATGGAATGATACATTCGCCTGCGCTGAGGATGTAAATCATAACCAGCGTAAGCTGATGGGGTGCCAGTGGAGTATGATAAGATAGTATCTGATCAGGTCTAATGGACTAACGGCCATAGTGACAAATGCTCCAGGAATTTATTGTGATGGTATCCAAGGGGAACCACATGGTGGTCAACCTGACATAGTACATTGCTAGCAATGGGCTCAATAGTCTACATTACTGGGGGAAAGGTGATTGTTAGGAATGTGGACTAATAACCCCATTGCTAGCGGTTTCCAGAGGAAACCATCGTTATAAATTGCTGGTGAGTTTCTCACGATGAGCTAACCGACCTGACCTCATGTTCATCTTATCATCCTCCACTGGTGCCCCGCCAGCGTAAACCGTTAGCGCAGGCCCCATTCCTTTATCATCCATAAAAAAATCCACATTACCAACAATCCCCTTTCCCCTTAAACTTTGATAGACAATAGAACTAACGTTATTCCCAAGTGATTTATCTGGCATGGGCAAAGGTTGTGGGTTCGAATATGGTCATCATTGCCTTGCCTTTATCCCATTATTTGGGGTCGGCGCAGTATGTCATTCTCTTCCACTGCTCTCTATCGGTCATCATATCTGAACATACTCTTTTATTCATATCGTCTTTCACACAATCCATCCATCTTTTCTTAGGGCGTCCCCTCCCTTTACATCCATCCACATTCATATTATACACTTTCCATAAGACATGGTCCTCATTTCTCCGCATAACATACCCATACCAGCTCAATCTGTTACCTCGCAACTTTTCTATAACCGGCGCAACTTTCAAACTTCCTCGTATATACACATTCCTTATTCTGTCATCCCTGGTAACCCCACACATCCATTTTAACGTTCGCATTTCTGCCACATGCACACGCCTTTCGTCCATTCCCTTTACGGCCCAACATTCAGATCCATACAATAATCCATACAAAAATTTGTAGGTTCGAATATGGTCAATGCTAAAAATCTATTAAACTTGACTAACTCTCTAGTGATGGAAATACTAATATCAAATCTAGGCACGGCAGGCACCGGTACCGTGTATATTGGATTGAAATTTGTATATTGATGCAAATATTTGTATTGTATGAGATTGGTTCTTTGTATTGATTTCTCTGTTCTTGATGCTTTTAGGGTATATAATGTACATTTACAAAAAATCTGTTTATTAATTAATTATCTAGTATCCATAAAACAAGCCAGGACTACATGGCACTGTGTGAATTATCCTGGGTTATTAATTTTTTTAATTATAAATCTTTAATACAGGAAGCGTTTTTTTTTTTACCACACCCAAATCTCCCAAAGAGATATGCGTACGGTGGGACATCGAAAATTTATGAAAAAAAAACAAGATTTCCTTCTCGGACAGGCGTTCTTGTCTGTTTATCTTCTGGATAAGGCCTTTAATAAATATTATAGCGCACGACTGATGTATTGGGTGCGGTCTCAACACTGCAACTTGTAAGAATTCTCGTGCGTAATACATGAATTGTAGACATGTAAGATTTTTTTAATGTATTTGGAATAAATAACCCTTGTATAATGAACACAGCGCCATCTAGTCTTACAGTAGGCAGAGCTTGTGTTATGGATACTAGACTTATATATTTTTTAGTAATTACATACCTAATAGACATAGAAAACATCCAAACCAATACAAACAGTCATGCCCATCACTACAAAATATTGGCATCGTGCGAGGAATCGAATCTGCGCCATCGGAAGTAAAGCGGTGTACTAAACCGCTAGACCACCGAGGCCGTCAAAATCTCACCCGAACCGAAACACATATTATGAAATAAACAGCTTGGCGGCTGAAATAGCTGAGACTGAGGTACCCATGCAGACGAGTTTTGACAAAGATTAAACGAAGTTTATCACTAAACCGTGATTCATCTTTGGTCTAAAGCTAACTTTAATCACGGTTTAGAAACTTTACTAGGGGCATCGTCCCTCGTCCTCCACCCCTCGTCGCTTACATCCCTCTTTTTTCGTCGAGAAATAAAAACTGAAGCATATTATTATCAGATATATTAATATTAATGTCGGTCTATTAATAACAAACCGAAATGACGATCCCGGTGTCGACCTAACGGGAATTAACTATTTAATAATTCAGTGTTGCCACTTGTGTGGACGAGATAGCTGTATGCGTGAATTTAATTGGAACATGATGTTATGTTATTTTTACGCGGCGTAAAAGATGCTAAAATA